>NC_083240.1:9129844-9299844 GCF_032191835.1 Heteronotia binoei | reverse complement strand
AACGACTGCTGCTTGCACAGGGGACTACCTTGACCTTGTTACCTTTTTAACCATTATTAGCGCTAGAAAAAATTCTGACTCCAGGGGCACCTTTAAGACCAACAACACTGAAGTGCATGCACACATAATTAAACCTTTGCTGGTCTTTGAAGTGCCACTGGACTCAACTTTTTGTTCGACTCAACTTTTTGTTCTCTTGCTTCAGACCAACACATCTACCCACCTGAATCATTATTAATACGACTACTGAGAATGCTGATAATATTTTGCAGAGGTTTTGGAAGATGTCTTTCAAAATCATGGATTACTAGAACTGTCCGTTCTTCCCTGAGGACCTCTGAAGGTTATGGGAAGAGCAGGGGTGGGGGTGGAAACGCGGCTTGGGAGCATTGAATCTGGTCGGTGTGCGGAAAGTTGCAGGTTTGATTCCTCGCATCTCCAGTTAAAGGGATCGGGGTCGTAGGCGATGTGAAAGACCTCTGCCTGAGACCCAGGAGAGCTGCTGGCGCTCAAATACTTGATAGATCTTGACCGACCAAGGATTTGACTGGGAGAGTCATTTGTTCATGTATTCAGCCTCAGAGTAGGGGGAAAGGAAGATGAAACACGAAGAAGAAGATATTGGATTTATATCCCGCCCCCACTCCGAATCTCAGAGTCTCAGAGCGGCTCACAATCTCCTTTATCTTCCTCCCTCTCAACAGACACCCTGTGAGGTGGGTGGGGCTGAGAGAGCTTTCCCAGAAGCTGCCCTTTCAAGGACAACTCCTGCAATAGCTATGGCTGACCCAAGGCCATTCCAGCAGGTGCAAGTGGAGGAGTGGGAAATCAAACCCAGTTCTCCCAGATAAGAGTCCGCACATGTAACCACTACACCAAACTGGCTCTCAACATATATATATATATGTGTGTGTGTGTGTGTGTGTGTGTGTGTGTGTGTGTGTATGTATGTATATATAAAAGGTAAAGATAGTCCCCCTGTGCAAGAACCAGTCGTTTCCGACTGGGGTGACATTGCATCATAACATTTTCATGGCAGACTTTTTATGGGGTGGTTTGTCATCGCCTTCCCCAGTCATCTACACTGGTGGGATTTATATACACGACATGTTTATCAACAACATATTTTTAAGTCTACTGCACATCAACACTAAGGTGACACATAATTATCAGCTTTTGCCGGTGCAATAGGGTTTGGGAAATTCTGGGAGATTCTAGAGGTGGAGTCTGGGTAGGGTGGGATTTGGGGAGGGGAGAGACCTCAACATTATATAATGCCCTAGAGCCACCCTCCATTTTCTCCAGGGGAATTGACCCCTGTAGCCTGGAGATCAGTTGTAACCCTGGGGGAATTCCCGGTTCCACCTGGACGTAGGACAATTCTGAGGCCCAGATTATTTTTAAACTGCTCATTTTATACATTATAATAGGACAGCTCTGGGGAAAGCTCCACATAGCTGCCCAGAAGAACACCACATTTGTGAAAAGGAAGAGAAGGAGGAGGAGACTGGATTTATATCCCACCATTCACTTGGAGTCTCAGAGCAGTTACATTCTCCATTCCTTCCCCTCCCCGCAATGCTGTGAAGTAGGTGGGGCTGAGAGAGCTCTTTGGGAACTGCTCTTGAGAGAACTTGTCACTGCCCCAAGGTCACCCAGCTGACTTTCTGCTGAGAAGTGGGGAATCAAACCCAGTTCTCCAGGTTAGAGGGCCCCGCTCTTCACCACTACATCAAACTGGCTGAAGCGACGCGTGAGACGAGATGCAGCTGACGTGATCAGGGCCGCCTTTCGACTCACCTGGTTGGTCAGGTGAGAAGTGAGGTCTTCCGACATGGGATTGTAGTTGAGGCAGGTGAGGCGGACGTAGCCGTGGCCGAAGAACAGCATGTAGGGAAACGTGCAGGCGATGAGGAGGTAAGACCGGACGTCAAACTTCTTTCCCTCGAGCAGCAGCGGCCTGTCAATATACCTGTGGGGGCCAGAGTTGGCATTCATGGGAAATGTGAACAGGACAACTAGTGCCTCCGAGGGTTTCGATTGTATTGTCGGGAAGCCAATAAATGGATCCCTGCCCTGAGGAGAAAACCGTCTGTAGTTGCCCGACTTCAGACTGCAAGAGGTGGGTTCCAGCCCCAAAGGTTCCTTTGCACCAGGACTCCTCGCAAATAGAAAACTCTAGTAAGAAACGAAATTCCACAAGAGGATGAGTACTTAACAATTTATATCCTTACAGCGGCAAGAATCCTATTTGCCAAATATTGGAGACAGAAGAGCTGCCCAGCTCAAGAGGAGATTGTTGATAAAATTTTATAAGCTGCAGAGATGGATGTTTTATCTAATTTGTTGAAAGGGGGTGTCAAAATGTGATGCTCTTAAAAAATGGGGAAAATTCTATAACTGGTTGAAGAAATATAAATCGGGGAGATGAGAAGATGACTAGGGTATTTAAGTTTGTATTTAAGGTTATAGTTTGCTTTCTCGTCTTAATTCTAAAAGTGATAATCATTGAAACTCTCTGTTTTGACCACACTCACCCTCCTCTTGTATGAATATTCGATGCTTTTTCCCCTTTTTTCTGTATTATTTAATGGTTTAAGTTGATGTATGTTGAATGAAACAATGAAGTAATAAAAGAATAAAATTGAAAAAAAAAAAAAGCAAATAGAAAACTAACCCAGCAGGAAGTAGAGCTGCCAACCTCCAGGGGTGTGTGAAATGACACTCACTCCGGGTAGAAAAAATATATACAATCGTATTCAATATGTATTCAGTCTTTTCCAAAACATATGCTCTTGTAAATATCTCAATGGTACAGACAAAAAAAAAAATCTCGTGCACAACACTCCTACAGTCCAAACGATTCAAAATTAATTAAAGTCCAACGAATCATAAAAAGAGCTGGTCCGTTTCGTTTCGGGAAGAACCCTGCCTCAAGGGACCGTCTTTTATATTTATGGTTTCAGTAGTGCTCTATCCTGCAGCATTTGATAGAGAACGCTATCAAACGCTGCAGGATAGAGACTGGCAGTGGCGTTCCCATAAGAGAGTCTATATAAAATATCAATTTGGAAGGCCAAGATATGAAATACAGCACTACAACACTACTGAACCCATAAATATAAAAGAAGATCCCCTGAAGAAGGGTTCTTCCCGAAACGAAATGGACCGGTTCATTGGACTTTAAATTTTGAATTGTTTGGACAGTAGGAGTGTTGTGGACGAGATGGTTTTTTGTCTGTACCATTGAGACATTTACAAAAGGGTATGTTTTGGAAAAGACTGAATACATATTGAATACAATTGTATATATATTTTTTTCCACGTGGAGTGAGAGTGTCATTTCAGTTTCCTTACCTCCGTGGTCCCATTCTCCGCTAACCTCCACATGAGGCCTGGAGATCTCCCAGAATGACAACGGATCTTCAGACATCAGTTCCCTTGGAGAAAATGGCCGCTTAGGAGGTGGACTCTTTGGCCTTACACCTCACTGAGGTCCTTCCCCTATCCCTACATTCTCAGTCTCCACCCCCAATCTCCAAGAGTTTCTCAAATTGGCAGCTGTTGTGTCTGGCGTTCGTCCCGGAAAGTACGGCACAGCGCACCTGTGGGCGGTGCCTGGAAGGGACGAACGCAGCCCACCTATGACGATCAGTGGCGGGAAGTTTAACTGGCCAGGATTGGACCTGACCAGGTAGAAGGTTTTTCCGGGAAAACAGGGGATCCGGCCCCGCCATGTTGTCTTTGTGATGTACTCGCTAACAAAGCGTGTTGCCACCTGAACATCTCCGACTTCAGTACATTACAGCAGCCCTAGCAGAGAGGATGTTTCGAGCCCCCCCCCCGCCCCCGCTTCCAGTGGTTGTTTCCTATGTGCAGAGCATTATTCCAACAATAATTCTCCCCCTGGAGTTCTGAAATGGTGCACCCTGTTTCACCACTCCTTTGTGGGGAGTTTTTGCAAGTGTGAATCAGGTCTGAGAGCCTGAAAGATGCAGGACAAAGTGCCATACCAAGTGAACCCCACACCTCACTAAACTACTGCCCCGAATCTTGAGAAGGTCAACCCCCCCCTAGCTTGCTCTCATACAGTTGCCAACCTCCAGGTGGGGCCTGGAGATGTCCCAGAGTGACAACTAATCTCCAAACCATAGAGATCACTAGACCAACAAGGTTCAGAACATGTCTGTAAGATTTCCAGGTTCTCCTTTGTGACTGGAAAGACTATTTTTGAACTGTCTTCTGTGAATGTCTTTTTGCTACATGCTCTTGTCTATTTGAAGTTCTACGTGCAAGCTTTGTCAGAACACCAGTGATCTCTACATTACACTGTTTTGTTGTTTAAAATTTCTGGTGTCTCTTAGCGTTTTTTTTTTTTTTTAATTTACACTGAGCCTTGCGTGTGGCTGGCTGTGTTTTGGATGCGCTCCTTATGAGAAGGATATAAATAGCAACAAAAAGCTCCAAACAAGCAACACGCATCAACCTGCTGGTAGAAGCGGCGGATGCAGCTGTTGGCGGCTCTGGGACATCATCGATGGGGTGTTAGAAGCTCATTCCGATTGCACAGTACAAAGCTTCGGTGGCTGCGTTGGTCCCTTTGAAGCTCCCTTTCGTGTTCCAGACAGAAAGAAATCTCTGATCTCTCCCTCCTCCCTCTCCCACTTGTGAAAATGCTAATGATCTGTCTGCAAAGTAAATTAAATTGGCAAGGTTGGGAGTGGGGGGGATAAAAACCAGGAAGGAGCCTTGATCACACGCTGCAGGAAATCCTTAAAATGTACCAACGGTGCTACAGGAAATGGAACAAATTAAATAACTGAAGCCTCCTCCTGAGCCCAAAGGATTCAGCCGGGAGGAGGTTCCCTGCTGTGTCTCTGTGTGATTTCTTGCTCTGGATGGGGTGTTCTGTCAATCAGCTGGGAGCAGGGTAAGTCTGCCGCAGTCTTGCTTGTTTTGGAGGGTTCAAATACTCCCCAAACAGAGAAAGGGCAGAATGATCATCTCTAAGAGGAGGTTGCTTGTTGTGTGTCTGCATGAGTCTCAGATCTGAGATGGCCTCTTCCCGCTCAGGACACTGACTCATGCAGAACTGTATGCAGTAAACTTCTTTGGAATGCTTGCAAGATAAGAGGGTTGCCAAAGCTGGTTTGGGAAATTCCTGGAGATTTGGAGGTGGAGTCTGGGAAGGACGGGATTTGAGGAAGAAAAGGGACCTCAGCAGGATGCAGTGCCATACAGCCCACCCTCCAAAGCAGCCATTTCGTCCAGTTGAACCGACCACTGTTGCCTGAGATCAGTTGTCATTCCAGGAGATCTCCAGTCCCCACCTGGAGGCTGGCAACCCTAGACTGGAGAGCTTCCTACACACCCAATGTTCCATTTCGATTTCAGTTCTCATGGAGGTGACCACCCTTTCAGAGAGACCGCATGATGGAATGCTCCTCCACACAAATTCCCCGTACATAGAAAAAATGAGTATCTCATGGAGAAAGTTAAATTAGAACCCTTCTCCCTGACACACTACTTATCTAAGTGCAGGGAAGCTGGATACAAAGAAAGCGCCTTTAAGACCAACAAGTGCTAATGTTTTAAGCATGTTTTAAGTTTTTTTTTTAAAAAAAGTTATTTGTGTTTGTCTGCGTCCTTTGCAAAGTTTATATCTCTGCTACCTAAAGAGCCCTGTGGCGCAGACTTAAACGCAGTTTAATACCATAGAACCCACCTTTCAAAGCAGCTGTTTTATCCAGGTAAATTGATCTCTAGGAAATCAATTGTAATAGCGGATCTACAGTCATTACCTGGAGGTTGGTAACCCTATTGGCAAATCTACTTTGGGGGTTCAGTTTCCCGTTTGTTTGGGATTGAGTGCGAATCCCTCTCGGGTACCTGGGCAGACGCACCCCCACTTCTGTGCTTCCGGATTCTCTCTCTACCTTTGCACGATCATTGCCTGGGGGATTCTGTAGGGCAGCTTCTTATATACAGGATCTTCTTCGATGGCCTGCAGTTTGAGTTGCAGACTTTTGATTTCCTCTTGGTTTTTCAGGAGGAATATCCCTCGGCCTTGGTTCCAGCCAGTCGGCTTGCAGATCCAAATATGGGGCTCTGGGCAAGAAAGAAAAGGGAGAGGGGGCACTCACGTTAACATCTGTCACTGGAAATGCCGGGGAGGGGATCTGGGACCTTCTGCATGCCTGGCAGATGCTCTGCCATTGAGCCACTGGACCCCCTCCCATTTTAATTTAATTAATTAATTTAGTAGTTTGTGGAAGCGTGTGCTTATGCTGAGTCACCTCTGTAGACTTCAAAAAAGAGTTCTCTCTCGTCTTTGGTGTCCAGACGGAATGTTTCAGGAAAAAATTCCTCCATTCTTAATAACCTGCAAAACCCAGAATAATGCTGGTGTCAAAAGTGGATATACCATCAACAAGCAATCCTATTGTTCTTGAATCAAGGTGCACCTTGGGAAACGTAGTGCCTCGGGGACAACACATGTCGTAGATATTATGGAAGAAGTCGTAATTCCTCATTCCCCTTCTCTGTCAGCTGACCCCGCCCCCATCTTCCCAACCTCCTGCATTATCTGCACCATAAGGACTAGGAACTTAATCTCTCTCTCTTTTTTTCAAAGATGCTCCCACACACTCTTAGGAGCTGAGACTGATTTCCCACTCACCTTACGACACTCTCATGTTCCTCTCCTCAGCGGGGCTTCCGTACGATTTCACTCAGGGGCTGCAACTAGCTTTGGCTTTTTCGCGCGGCAAACAAACTGGTTTTTAGAGGTTTCTGTTTGTCGTGTGAAAAAGTCGAAGCTAGTTGCGGTCTCATTTGGAATACTGTGTGCAATTCTGGTCACTGCACCTCAAAAAGGATATTATAGCATTGGAAAAAGTCCAGAAAAGGGCAACTAGAATGATTAAAAGTTTGGAACACTTTCGCTATGAAGAAAGGTTAAAACGCTTCGGGTTCTTTAGCTTGGAGAAACGTCGACTGCAAGGTGACATGATAGAGGTTTACAAGATTCTGCATGGGTTGGAGAAAGTAGAGAAAGAAGTCCTTTTCTCCTTTCTCACAATACAAGAACTCATGGGCATTCAATGAAATTGCTGAGCAGTCGGATTAAATGGATAAAAGGAGGTACTTCACCCAAAGGGTGATTAACATATGGAATTCACTGCCACAGGAGGTGGTGGCGACTACAAGCATAGCCAGCTTCAAGAGGGGGTTAGATAAAAATATGGAGCAGAGGTCCATCAGTGGCTATTAGCCACAGTGTGTATATATATGTATATATATATAATTTTTTGGCCACTGTGTGACACAGAGTGTTGGACTGGATGGGCCACTGGCCTGATCCAGCATGGCTTCTCTTATGTGACACAGAGTGTTGGACTGGATGGGCCATTGGTCTGATCCAGCATGGCTTCTCTTATGTTCTTCTGTGACACAGAGTGTTGGACTGGATGGGCCATTGGCCTGATCCAACATGGCTTCTCTTATGTTCAGTCCCGGGGCAGATAGTGTGAAATCAGACAGAAGCCCCGCTGAAAAGAAGAGCGTGAGAGGGTTGTAAGGTGAGTGGGAAATCGGTCTGAGTTTTGTAACCACCTCTGTGAACCTCTGTGGGTGCATTCCCACTACACTAAATAATGCATTTTGAAACTGGATTTTTACTGTGTAATCATAGCAAAAAATCCAGTTTGCAAAACACATTATTTAGTGTAATATGTGTGGCGTAACCATGTGAAACAAAAGAAAACTGGCATTCAATGAAAAGGGGAAGAGAAGGAACTTACTTTGAATTCCTGGAGATTTTGCTCATCACCCGTTCATACTCCCGGAGGTTCACCAAAAGGCCAATCTTTGTGGTGAGGAGTTTGTTGTTTGGGAGCTGATAGAGCAACTGTTCCCCTGGAGCGACAAAACCCACAATAGCCGATGGGCACAGCAGATGAGAAATGAAGAACTATTCAATAAACATATGGAACTCCATGGCCACGGGACATGGTAGCGTTCCCTGGCTTTTAAAAAGGGGAGTGGGTGGATTCATGGAAGATAGGCCTATCAAGGGATGCAGCCATATCATGGCTGAATGGAACCTCCATGCTCAGAGGCGGTGCACCTGCGATGACTAGCCGTTGCCTTGTAGGGTTACCAGTCTCCAGGTGGTGCCTGGAGCTCTCCCAGGATTACAGTGACCTTCAAGTGACAGAGATCAGTTCCTCTAGAGAAAAATGACTGCTCTGGAAGTTGGACTCTATAGCATTATAGCCTGCTGAAGTGAGGTTGCTAGGTCCAACTCAGGAAATATCTGGGGACTTTGAGGGTTGAGCCAGGAGCATTTGGAGGTAGGGCCAGAAGCAAGGATGGGCCATTGGCCTGATTCAACATGGCTTCTCTTATGTTCTTATCAAGAGGGGATTGGATAAACTTATGGAGCAGAGATCCATCAGTGGCCATTAGTCACAGGGTATTGATGGAAGTCTCTGTCTGGGGCTGTGATGCTCTGTATTCTTGGTGCAGGGGGGGCACAGTGGGTGGGCTTCTAGTGTCCTGGCCCCACTGATGGACCTCCTGATGGCACCTGGGTTTTTTGGCCACTGTGTGACACAGAGTGTTGGACTGGATGGGCCATTGGCCTGATCTAACATGGCTTCTCTTATGTTCTTACGTCTGGGACAGTGATGCTTTGTATTCTTAGTGCCTGGAGGGCAATGTAGGAGGGCTTCTGGAGTTCTGGCCCCACTGGTGGACCTTCTGATTACACCTGGGGTTTTTTGGCCACTGTGTGACACAGAGTGTTGGACTGGATGAGCCATTGGCCTGATCCAACATGGCTTCTCTTATGTTCTTATGTGACACAGAGTCTTGGACTGGATGGGCCATTGGCCTGATCCAACATGGCTTCTCTTATGTTCTTAAGGCTGTGACAAGTAACCTTGAACTTCAAAGGGAGTTCTGGCCATCACATTTAAAGGGACTGCACTCCATTTAAATGCCTTCCCTCTACTGGAAAAATGGAGGATGGAGACCCCTTATTTCGGGGCTAATAGAATTGGACCCCCTGATCCGATTTTGTTGAAACTTGGTGCGGTGGGGGAGGGGTTGAGGAGAGGCACAAGCTGCTACACTGCAAATCTGGTGCCTCTGTCTCTGTTATGTATTGGAACTGAAACTTGGTTTCCTTAGTTGCCTTAGGGGAAACCAGTGACTTGGTTGAGCTTGAGGCTCCATGAGAAGAGCCACCTGTATTCTGGCGGGAGGCCGATCAAGGAGCTTTAGGCCAGCCGTGCGCCTACAGTTATGTGTGTTGGGTTTTGGGGTGGGCGGGGTCATTTGCACACTTTGCATTGCATCATTTGCATTGGAAGAGCCCCGTGACACAGAGTGTTAAAGCTGCAGTGCTGCAGTCCTAAGCTCTGCTCACGACCTGAGTTCGATCAGGTAGCCGGCTCAAGGTTGACTCAGCCTTCTATCCTTCTGAGGTTGGTCAAATGAGTACCCAGCTTGCTGGGGGGAAAGTGTAGAGGACTGGGGAAAGCAATGGCAAACCACCCTGTAAAAAGTCTGCCGTGAAAATGTTGTGAAAGCAACGTCACCCCAGAGTCGAAAACGACTGGTGCTTGCCCGGGGGACCTTTCCTTTCCATTTGCATGCTTATAAGCAGGTCCCTTGGCCCTGTGAGCAGCTCAGTTTTCTACCTTTCTAAGCTGAATCACTGAATATAGAGCTGAATTCCCTATCTCCTGAAGAAGAAGATCCCGCCCTCCCCGCCGAAACAGGCTCAGGGCGGCTCACAACCAGTAAATTCATAACAACAATAATAATAATAATAAGTTTTATTTATATCCCGCCCTCCCCGCCAAGGCAGGCTCAGGGGGTCTAACAAGACATGGTGTGTACCATGATTATAATACAATTCATATGATAAAATGCAATTAATACATACAGTTAAAACAGTTACATAAAATTTTTAAAAACCACAATAAATTACGGGCAGTCCAATAACAAGCATTTCAAAGGTGTGCGGTCCCTTTAAATGTGATGGCCGGAACTCCCTTCAGAGTTCAATCACGTTTGTCACACCCTTGCTCCTGGCTCCACCCCCAATGCCTCCTGGCTCCACCCCCAATGCCTCCTGGCTCCACCGCCCCAAAGTCTTCTGGCTCCACCGCCCCAAAGTCTCCTGGCTCCGCCGCCCCAAAGTCTCCTGGCTCCACCGCCTCAAAGTCTCCTGGCTCCACCGCCCCAAAGTCTCCTGGCTCCACCGCCCCAAAGTCTCCTGGCTCCGCCGCCCCAAAGTCTCCTGGCTCCACCGCCTCAAAGTCTCCTGGCTCCACCGCCCCAAAGTCTCCTGGCTCCACCGCCCCAAAGTCTCCTGGCTCCACCGCCCCAAAGTCTCCTGGCTCTGCCGCCCCAAAGTCTCCTGGCTCTGCCGCCCCAAAGTCTCCTGGCTCCACCGCCCCAAAATCTCCTGGCTCCACTGCCCCAAAGTCTCCTGGCTCCACCGCCCAAAGTCTCCTGGCTCCACCGCCCAAAATCTCCTGGCTCCACTGCCCCAAAGTCTCCAAATATTCTTGAGTCAGACCTGGCACCCCTATTATGCTACCAGTCAGAGTAGAGAACCTTGGGACTGATGGGCCCATGGATGACGGGTTGCCAGTCCTGGCTTGCGAAATTCCTGGAGATTTGGGGGTGAAGCCTGGGGAAGGCAGAATTTGGGGAGGGAGCACAGGGGGGGGGATAATGACATAGAGTCTACCCTCTAAAGCTGCCATTCCCTCTAAAGCTGATCTCTGTTGCCCGGAGATGGGTTGCAATCTCCAGAAATCTCCAGCCACCCCCTGGAAGCTGGCAACTGTACTGTGGCCTGACTTGGCAGCTCTCCATCCTAACCCCCCTTTGCTTCCCCCTCTTACCTTCCCTGAAGTTGTAATAGGTATCCCGAAACTTGGTCTCGCACCATTTCAGGATGTAATCCTCCCGGCGGTTGTCATAGATACGCTGCCACCCTTTGTTCTTGCAGTAGAGACTCACTCTGCAAGCCAAGAAGAGGGTTACACCTTCCCTGGGTTTGGAGACCTGGCCACAGAAAGCCTCCAGGGAGCCGTAATTAGCCCCGAGGTCTCGAATCCCACCCCCATCTCCTCCCATTCAGCTCTGCAGACCTGGAAAGCCCCAGCTAATGAAGAATCCAGCTGGGGTGGAGGTAGGGTTGCCAATCTCCAGGCGGGGACAGGGGATCTAGGGTTGCCAATCCCCAGGTGGGGCAGGGGGAGAGAGCCACGCAGGCATTCACGTTCAATCAACCTCCAATCCTTAGAAATTCAATTATTTGTAACAAATGATTCCTCGAAAATACAGTGTATCACCAAGCGCAAAGAAAACCTACTCCCGAAACAACCAGTCCTATATCGAAGTCCAACAGTTTGTTCTTTGAAATTGGAGTCGGGAAGTAGAGTGCAATGCCATGAAAACAGAGTCCGATGCTCCAATTCTTCTCTGTTAGCCAATATCTGGGTGGAATGCAGCAAGGCAACAAGACGCAACAGGGATGTGCCAAATGCCGTTTCACGCGAGGCTTCAACGAGCTTCGGCAATGACTAAAACATAAACGCTCCTACATTCGATAGACAATTGACGGCAAAAGGAACGGATGTTTTATTTTTCGTTATTTATTTACTTTCGATTTATATCCTGCCCATTCCAAATGGACTCAGGGCGGCTAACAATCATGATGAAACCAACATCTCAATATCAGGTATAACGTGCACTGGATCTACATAGGGGAGGGACGGTGGCTCAGTGGTAGAGCATCTGCTTGGTAAGCAGAAGGTTCCAGGTTCAATCCCAGGCATCTCCAACTCAAAAGGGTCCAGGCAAATAGGTGTGAAAATACTCAGCTCGAGACCCTGGAGAGCCGCTGCCAGTCTGAGAAGACAATACTGACTTTGATGGACCAAGGGTCTGATTCAGTATAAGGCAGCTTCATATGTTCATATGTACTTGAATAAATGCAGGTTTACCTGTTTTTGCAATGCTGGGAGATTGTCTATCGAATGTAGGAGCGTTTATGTTTTAGTCATTGCCGAAGCTTGTTGAAGCCTTGAAGGGTATTTAGCACATCCCTGTTGCATCTTACTGCCTTGCTTGCTACATTCCATCCAGATATTGGCTAACAGAGAAGAATTGGAGCACCCGACTCTGTTTTCACGGCATCGCACACGACTTCCCGACTCCAATGTCAAAGAACAAACTGTTGGACTTCGATATAGGACTGGTTGGTTTGGGAGTAGGTTTTCTTTGCGCTTGGTGATACACTGTATTTTCTAGGAATCATTTGTTAAAAATAATTGAATTTCTAAGGATTGGAGGTTGATTGAACGTGAATGCCTGTGTGGCTTCTCCCACTGCTCTACCTTTTCACGTTATTGTTTGGTTGCTAAATCCCCAGGTGGGGGAAGGGGATCCCCTGGGTTTGGAGGCCCTCCCCTCGCTTCAGGGTCATCAGAAAGCAGGGGGAGGGAAATGTCTGCTGGGCACCCCATTATTCCCTATGAAGACTTATTCCCGTAGGAAATAATGGAGAATTAAACTGCAGGTATCTGGGGCTCTGGAGGGACTTTTTTTTTATGTAGAGGCACCAAATTTTCAGTATAGCATCCAGTGCCTCTCCCCCCAAATACCCCCCAAGTTTCAAAAAGATTGGACCAGGGGGTCCACTTCTATGAGCCCCCAAAGAAGGTGCCTCTATCCTTCATAACTTCCAAAGGAGGGAGGGCATTTAAAAAGGTGTGTGGTCCCTTTCAATGTGATGGCCAGAACTCCCTTTGGAGTTCAATTGTGCTTGTCACACCGTTGCTCCTGGCTCCACCCCCAATGTCTCCTGGCCCCACCCCCAAAGTCCCCAGCTATTTCTTGAATTGGACATGGCAACCCGTCCCTAGGTGAGGGGTGGGAGAGGGGCTGAGAGCAGTTTGGGGTTTCTAGTGGAAGTCGGAGTTTATTATTTCCATTAACCAAAAAAGGAGGTGTTTGGGAAAGAAGTGGAAGAACCAAGGACTCCTCCCTTTACTAGGGTTGCTAATCCCCAGTTGGGGGCAGGAGATCCCCTGGTTTAGAGGCCCTCCCCCCACCTCAGGACTCCATTATACCTTATGGAGACCAGTTCCCATAAGGTATAATGGAGAATTGATCCATGGATATCAAGTGGTCTGGGAAGGGGCTGTTTTTTTGAATTAGAGGCACCAAATTTCCAGCATAGCATCTGGTGCCTCTCCTCAAATCCCCCCCCCCACAAGTTTCAAAAAGATAGGACCAGGGGGCCCAATTCTATGAGCCCTGCCCCAAAAGGTGCCCCCTTCCTCCATTATTTCTAATGAAGGTATTTTGAACAAGCTTGGTCCCTTTAAATGTGATGACCAGAACTCCCTTTGAAGTCCAGTCCTGCTTGCCATAACCTTACTCCTGGCTCCACCCCCAAAGCCTCCTATCTAGGCTATGACTTAGTCCCCAGATATTTCCTGAGTTGGACCTGGCAATCCTTCCTTTGGCTGATGAACCAAATCTCTTTGTGTCAAGACCGGCTGTCCTGCTGGGTCACCAAGGTCCAGATAATCCACCCCTGGGCTGGGGTGAACAATTTGAGGTTGGGAAATCCCTGGAGATTTGGAGGGAGGGAGATTTGGATCTGAGGAGGGGAGGGGCCTCAGTGTGATACTATGCGACAGAGTTACCCCTCCGAAGCAGCCATTTTCTCCAGGGGGTATAGATCTTTGTCATTCGGATATCAGTTATTCCGGGAGCTCCAGGTCCCACCTGGAGGTTGGCAACCCTCTCAGCCAGGCCTGGCGGGACTCCTGGCTGCAACAAACTTCTCTAGCATTTTGCTCTGCATTGCATCCCTCCCGGGGTCACTTCGAGAATGTTTAAAATCAATTCCGGTATTGTAGCAGCTTGTTGCAGCTTCCAAAACCAGTTCAGCTGTATAGCTCCCCAATTTGTACATGCACACTGAAAAGACTCTGCCCAAAAAGGGACTGCCGTGTACATACAACTGCACTATGATGCTTCTTGTGTGCAGCGTTTCATTGATGCGTGCTTGCTCACCTGTGCATTGATAACACACCACACACAAATGCAGAGGCAACTGCCACAGGACGTGGTGGCGGCTACAAGCATAGACAGCTTCAAGAGGGGATTGGATAAACCTATGGAGCAGAGGTCCATCGGTGGCTATTAGCCACAGCATATTGATGGAACTCTCTGTCTGGGCTGTGATGCTCAGTATTCTTGGTGCTTGGGGGGTGAGGGAACAGTGGGAGGACTTCTAGTGTCCTGACCTCATTGGGGAGGGACGGTGGCTCAGTGGTAGAGCATCTGCTTGGGAAGCAGAAGGTCCCAGGTTCAATCCCCGGCATCTCCAAAAAAGGGTCCAGGCAAATAGGTGTGAAAAAACTCAGCTTGAGACCCTGGAGAGCTGCTGCCAGTCTGAGAAGACAATGCTGACTTTGATGGACCGAGGGTCTGATTCAGTATAAGGCAGTTTCATATGTTCATATGTACCTCCTGATGGCAACTGGGTTTTTGGCCACTGTGTGACACAGAGTGTTGGACTGGATGGGCCATTGACCTGATCCAACATGACTTCTCTTATGTTCTTCTGTGACACAGAGTGTTGGACTGGATGGGCCATTGGCATGGCTTCTCATATGTTCTTACATATGGGGCAGTGATGCTCTGTCATCTTGGTGCTTGGGGGGGAGCAATGGTGGGAAGGCTTCTGGAGTTCTGACCCCACTGATGGAGCTCCTGATGGCATCTGGGTTTTGGCTATTGTGAGACACAGAGTGTTGGACTAGATGAGCCATTGGCCTGATCCAGCATGGCTTCTCATATATGTTCTTATGTCAGCGGCAGTGATGCTTTGTCATCTTGGTGCTTGGGAGGCAATGGTAGGAAGGTTTCTAGTGTCTTGGCCCCACTGATGAATATCCTGATGGCACCTGGGTTTTTTTGTCACTGTGTGACACAGAGTGTTGGACTGGATGGGCCATTGGCCTGATCCAACATGGCTTCTCTTATGTTCTTATGTGACACAGAGTGTTGGACTGGATGGGTCATTGGCCTGATCCAAGATGGCTTCTCTGATGTTCTTCTGTGACACAGAGTGTTGGACTGGATGGGCCATTGGCCTGATCCAACATGGCTTCTCTTATGTTCTTCTGTGACACAGAATGTTGGACTGGATGGGCCATTGGCCTGATCCAACATGGCTTCTCTTATGCTCTTATGTGACACAGAGTGTTGGACTGGATGGGCCATTGGCCTGATCCAACATGGCTTCTCTTATCTTCTTCTGTGACACAGAGTGTTGGACTAGATGTGCCACTGGCCTGATCCAACATGGCTTCTCTGATGTTCTTATGTGACAAAGAGTGTTGGACTGAATAGGCCATTGGTCTGATCCAACATGGCTTCTCTGATGTTCTTATGTGACACAGAGTGTTGGACTGGATGGGCCATTGGCCTGATCCAACATGGCTTCTCTTATGTTCTTCTGTGACACAGAGTGTTGGACTGGATGGGCCACTGGCCTGATCCAACATGGCTTCTCTGATGTTCTTCTGTGACACAGAGTGTTGGACTGAATAGGCCATTGGTCTGATCCAACATGGCTTCTCTTATGTTCTTATGTGACACAGAGTGTTGGACTGGATGGGCCATTGGTCTGATCCAACATGGCTTCTCTTATGTTCTTATGTGACACAAGAGTGTTGGACTGGATAGGCCATTGGCCTGATCCAACATGGCTTCTCTTATGTTCTTATGTATGTACAATCATGTCAAGGGGACTCTTTTCCTTCAACATGGGCACGAGCATCATTAAATTACAACGAGGAGGAAATGGGCAACCAGACTGAACAGCAAATGGTAAGGCAGCCATTGTGCTCTGTACAAAACGTGGAACTGGGCAAGGGAACAGTGGAGAATTCGAGATGCGTTTGTTGCAAACACGACCTGGTACTTATAAACTCCTAAAGCAAAGGCTGGGAGAATCTAAGAAGCCTTCCTCCCCTGTGATGGGGCAACAGGGCCCCGGAGGGAATGAAGGTGAGTCTCCTTCTGACCGTCCTTACATGTCGACTCCATTTGCTCCCCCAATGTAGAAGAATGGCCCTGATCCAGGGGGTTCTTCTGGCTTCTTTTCTTCTGGAGGGTTCATTCGTGGCAAGGCTTTCAGGGCGGTTTTGTTCCCTTTGGGCTCGGTTTCATGCGTCGGTTCCCCTTCTGCTAAGTTAGAAGCTCCTGATACTGGAAAGGAAGGGGTGCATTTTAGGGAGTGCTCCAAGACAAAAAAAAAGAAGAGAGAATGGTCTTTGCCCCAAGGAGCTTACAGACTAAAATCCGACATAGGAGTGACAATTAAGGAGGAAGGTGATGTCAAGAAGGGACTGAGAGGAGTGATACTCAGAGGTGGAATTCCCCTGATGTAGCCAATCCTCCAGGAGTTTACAAGGCTCTTTTTCGTAAGCTCTTGGAGGATTGGCTATACCAGGAGGGTGTGGCCTAATATGCAAGGGAGCTCCTGCTAGAATTCCACCCCTGGTTATACTTCATTCTGATGTTTGTATCTAGACTATGACTTAGTTGTGGGAAGGGAAGACTAGTGTGGTGGAAGTGGCTAAAGTGTCAGACTAGATCCTGGGAGATCTGAGTTCAAATCTCCATTCAGCCGTAAAACCCACCGACTGCAATCCTAAACAGAATTGCACCCATTGACATCAATGGTATCAGAAGGGTATAGCTCAGCTAAGAATTGCACTCTCAACGACCTCAGGACAGTCACCCTCTCTTAGGGTTTTCTGGCCAAAATAAAAAATGATGTAGCGTAGCTCTAGGAATTTCTGAACATCTCTATGGTAAAACCATAGAGTTTCCAGCAATTCCTAGAACTCTCTTACATGGCTTCTGGGTTCCCCCTGCAGATGACAGCAATGTTGGTTTGTTTCTTTCTCCTGCCACTTTTCGGAGTGGTGGAGGGTAGCTAGAATTGCTGGCAGGAAGCCTGGGGGCGCTAACGTCTCTCTCTCTCTCTCTGTCTGATCCACCTCACAGGGCTGTTGTAAAGGCAACATTGGAGAGAACCATGTCAGCGTTCTCATTTCCTTGGAGGAAGGGTGAGATAAAAAATAAACAGTCAGCTAGGGCGGGAGGGTTATGCCAAAGGCACCCCAGAAAAGGAAGGCCTTGAGTGGAAAGATGAAGGAAGAGAAAGAGACACCGATTTCCCACTCACCTTACACCGCTCTGACGTTCCTCTTCTCAGCGGGGCTTCCTTCCGATTTCACACTATCTTCCCTTGGCCTGCAAGAAATGTTGGCGTTTTCGTGCAGCTAACAGAAACTTCTAAAAACCAGTTTCTGTTTGCCGTGTGAAAACGCCAGTGTTACTTGCAGCCCCGGGGCAGATAGTGTGAAACTAGAAGAAAGCCCTGGTGAGAAGAGGAATGTGAGGTAGGCGTAAGGTGAGTGGGAACTTGATGAGCACTTCACAGTGATGTTTTCACTGCAGCCATCCTCTCCTTGCCCTTTCAGAGCTCCTCCGATCAATAGATCTTCAGCAACGACCAGAAGACCACTAAATCAGTTTCTGAAGAAAAATATGACAGGCATTTAGCAACCGATAATGTTATAACCGGGCCAGTGTCTAGCATCAGATGGGGGAATAATATCCCTTTTGAGAAATTATTAAACTACCAACTGCAGCAATCACAGCTGAACAGGAGAACGAGACAGCTCCAGAGGGGAGTTGTGCCGGTCTGCAGTAGGACAGCTGGACTTGAATCCAGTAACACCTTAGAGATGGTGGCCAAACTGCAGCTCAGGAGCCACATGTGGCTCTTTCACACACATTGTGTGGCTCTTGAAGCCCCCACCACCCTGTCGGCCGGCTTGGAGAAGGCACTGGTGTCTTTAAATCACGTCTCCAAGCCAAGTCAGCCGGCGGCTTGGAGAATGTAGTTATAGTTAAAGTTGCTGTATTTCCACCTCTCCCTCCACCATCTATCTATCTATCTATCTATCTATCTATCTATCTATCTATCTATCTATCTATCTATCTATCTATCTATCTATCTATCTTCCTTCCTTCCCTCTCTCCCTCCCTTCCTTCCTTCCTTCCTGCCTTCCTTCCTTCCCTCCTTCTCTTCCTTCCCTCTCTCCCTTCCCTTCCTTCTCTCCCTTCCCTTCCCTTCCCTTTCCTTCCTTCCTTCCTTCCCTCCTTCCTTCCCTCCTTCCTTCCTTCCTTCCTTCCTTCCTTCCTTCCTTCCTTCCTTCCTTCCTTCCTTCCTTCCTTCCTTCCTTCCCTCCCTCCCTCCCTCCCTCCCTCCTTGCAAATCTCAAACATCTGACATTCATGCCTTGCGGCTCTCAAACATCTGGTGTTTATTCTATGTGGCTTTTACATTAAACAATTTTGGCCACCCCTGTTCGAGACCAACCAGACTTTCGGGGTATCTGACGAAGGGGGCTTTGACTCTTGAATGCTCATACCCTGAAAATCCTATCAGCCATCTCAAGTGCTCCTGGACTAGTTGGACGAGAGCATCTCTGAGACCAGAGCATTGTACAGCAGGGTTGTGATCCTCTGCGTGGACAACGTCCACCGAGTTCGATGTGCCTCGTCTGTTCAGCATCTGAATCGGGGGAGCAGCCATAGCTCAGTGGCAGACCACCCGCTTTGCATGCAGAAGGTCCCAGGTTCAGTCCCAGGCATTTCTGATCAAAAGGAGCCAGAGGCTACGAGAGTACCAACAGTTTGAATCCGGGTGGCAGCTGTGTAGATTCTTTGGTAGGAAAAGGGCTGGTTCTACCATAGGGCAGGGGTGGCCAATGGTAGCTCTCCAGATGTTTTTTGCCTACAACTCCCATCAGCCCCAGCCAGCATGGCCGACGGCTGTGGCTGATGGGAGTAGTAGGCAAAAAGCATCTGGAGAGCTACCATTGGCCAACGCTGCCACAGGGCGCTTCTGGGCCTGCAGAAGGTCCCAGGTTCAATCCCTAACGTTGCCAATGAAAAGGATTTTGCATGCTGGGCTAGTGAAGAAGAAGGCGAAGAAGAAGAAATAGGATTTATATCTTGCCTTCCGCTCCAAATCAGAGACCGATTTCCCATTAGCCTTATGCCGCTCTCACACTCGTCTTCTCTGCGGAGCTTCTGTTGGATTTCACACTATCTGCCCCGGGGCTGCAACTAGCTTCACCTTTTTCATGCGGCAAACAGAAACTGGTTTTAGAGGATCTTGTTTGCTGCGAGAAAAAGGCAGAGCGAGTTGCAGCCTCAGGCAGCTTATGCAAAATCCGATAGAAGCCCCGCTAAGACTGAGAGCGAGGTAAGGCTAGTGAGAGATCGGTCTCAGAGACTCAGAGTGGCTCACAGTCTCTGTTCCCTTCCTTCCCTACAACAAACACCCTGTGAGGTAGGTGGGTGGGGCTGAGAGAGCTCAGATAGAAACTGCCTTTTGAAGGACAGCCCTGCAAGAGCAATGGCTGACCCAAGGCCATTCCAGCAGCTGCAAGCGAAGGAGTGGAGAATCAAACCCAGTTCTCCCAGATAAGAGTCCACACACTTAACCACTACACCACACTGGCTCTCTGCCTGAGTCTCTAGGGAGCCATCTAGGCCCAGTCCAAGACCGATCTGTCCATCTGTATGACAAATGCCACAGATGAATTGATCTGTACGTTTACTGGTGTTATCTGGCCCTGAACGAGTGGACAAATGCCTGCCTGCCAGACAGATCCCCTGCATGGTGCTCTCCGTTCTCTGCCAGCAGATGTTCCTGAATCGGCACAAGGCCTATTGAGTTTCACGGAGCATACAGGGAGGGCGATTCCGCTCTCTGAGGACCGGGAAATAGAATCAGGCCAATTAATTAGGGGGGAAAGACTAAGAACAACAGACAGTCCCCCCCAGGGATATATAGCAACTGCCTTGCTGGCTCAGTCAGGTTGGAAGCTAATTAGCTCCGGGCTCGGTTACCTGCTACGCATCCCTAAGATTTTGGAATGAGGGTCTCTGCTAGGGTGTTGCTGGCTTGGTTTGTGTAATGTATTGAGTGACGAGGCGTGTTGAAGGCAACATGCTTTATTGCGAGTACACTACAAAAGCTAGAACACGCGGGCCGGGTCCCGCTTATATACCTACCCCGGAACAACCCTCAGTCTGGCCAGGTCCAATCCTGGCCAGTAAAACTTCCCACCACAGATCTTGATTGGCGGGGCGTGTTTGGGAGCTACATCCGGGGACCAGTGGACTTCCACTGGCCTCCTCCGTAGCGTCCGCTATGTTGTAATTTCAGGTGTGAAATGCAAGACACAACAGTTTGTTAGCTAAGAACACCCTTGCCCTGACTTGGATGGCCCAGGTTAGCCTGATATAGGGTTGCCAGCCTCCAGGTGGGGCCTGGAGATCTCCCGCTCTTACAACTGATCTCCAGCTGGCAGAAGAAGGAGGAGGAGGTGGAGAAGAAGAAGGTGATTATGATATTGGATTTATATCCTGCCCTTCACGCTGAATCTCAGAGTCTCTGAGCAGCTTACAGTCTCCTTGACCTTCCTCCCCCACAACAGACACCCTGTGAAGTAGGTGGGGCTGAGGGAGCTCTTACTGCAGCTGCGCTTTCAAGGACAACTCCTACGAAAGCTCTGGCTGACCCAAGGCCATTCCAGCAGGTGCAAGTGGAGGAGTGGGGAATCAAACCCGGTTCTCCCAGATAAGAGTCCGCTCACTTAACCACTATGGCTGACCCAGGGCCATTCCAGCAGGTGCAAGTGGAGGAGTGGGGAATCAAACCCCATTCTCCCAGATAAGAGTCCGCACACTTAACCACTAAGGCTGCCCCAAGGCCGTTCCAGCAGGTGCAAGTGGAGGAGTGGGGAATCAAACCCCATTCTCCCAGATAAGAGTCCGCACACTTAACCACTATGGCTGCCCCAAGGCCGTTCCAGCAGGTGCAAGTGGAGGAGTGGGGAATCAAACCCCATTCTCCCAGATAAGAGTCCGCACACTTAACCACTATGGCTGCCCCAAGGCCATTCCAGCAGGTGCAAGTAGAGGAGTGGGGAATCAAACCCCATTCTCCCAGATAAGAGTCCGCACACTTAACTACTATGGCTGCCCCAAGGCCGTTCCAGCAGCTGCAAGTGGAGGAGTGGGGAATCAAACCCGGTTCTCCCAGAGAAGAGCCCGCACACTTCACCACTACACCAAACTGGCTCTCAGTCAGCTCCCCTGGAGGAAATGGCTGCTTTGAAGGGTGGACTCTCTGACATTGTGCCCTGCTGAGGCCCCTCCCCTCCCCCAGACCCCGCCCTCTCCTGGCTCTACCCCCAAAGTCTCCAGGTATTTTCTAGCACACACCTGACAACCCTAGCCTGATCTCATCAGCTCCTGGAAGCTAAGCAGGATTGGAACCTTGTTCCGACTTAGGAGAGATCACCGAGGAAGTCCAGGGTTACTACATAGAGGCAGGCGATAGCAAACCACGCTGTTTGTCATTTGCCTTGAACCCCCCCCCCCCCCAGGATCACCTTAAAGATCAGACTGAGGGTCTATCTAGCTCAGCAGGGCATGAAGGTTTGTTAGCTAAGAACACCCTTGCCCTGACTTGGATGGCCCAGGTTAGCCTGATATAGGGTTGCCAGCCTCCAGGTGGGGCCTGGAGATCTCCCGCTCTTATAACTGATCTCCAGCTGGCAGAAGAAGAAGAAGGAGGTGGAGGAGAAGAAGAAGATGATGATGATGATATTGGATTTATATCCTGCCCTTCACTCTGAATCTCAGAGCAGCTTACAGTCTCCTTGACCTTCCTCCCCCACAACAGACACCCTGTGAGGTAGGTGGGGCTGAGGGAGCTCTTACTGCAGCTGCCCTTTCAAGGACAACCTCTTCTGTTACTAACCACTGATACTTAGAGGTAGACTGCTTCTGAACACAGAAGTTCCATTGAGACGTGCAAACGTAAGGAAAGGCCTCACAGCACCCAACCAGAAGCCTCCAGAAAGGCCACAGAACTGAGCAAGAGGGCAACTGCTACACAGGGTTGCCAATCCCCCCGATGGAGGCAGGAGATCCCCCAGTTTGGAGGCCCTCCCCCGCTTCAGGGTCATCAGAAAGAGGGGGGGGGAGGGAAATGTCTCCTGAGCACTCCATTATTTCCTATTGAGACAGAATCCCATAGGGTATAATGGAGAATTGATTTGTGGGTATCTGGGGGGGGGGCTGTTCTTTGAGGTAGAGGCACCACATTTTCAGCATAGCATCCGATGCCTCTCCTCAAAACACCCTCCATGTTTCAAAAAGATTGGACCAGGGGGTCCAATTCTGTCAGCCCCTAAAGAAGGTGCCCCTATCCTTCATTATTTCCAGCGAAGGGAAGGCATGTAAAAGGTGTGCGGTCCCTTTAAATATAATGGCCAGAACTCCCTTTGGAGTTCAATTGTGCTTGTCACACCCTTGCTCCATCCCCAGTGTCTCCTGGCTCCACCCACAAAGTCCCCAGATATTTCTTGAATTGGACCTGGCAACCCTACTGTTGCAGCTCTTCTCCATTTCCCATTCCCTGTTCCTTTAACAAAGGTGGGTGTACTTTTTCTACCCCCTTTCCACACAAGGCCCCAGATCCCTGGGAATAAAGTTCCATGAAGCCGCTCTACGTAACCATGCACGGGCCTGTGCTTCAAAAGCTGCCTCTGGGGATGCTAAAAACCAGGAGAAGAAGAGAGCTCTGCTCTTTTAAGTAATGATTGTCCTGCAGGAGCCAGCATGAAGGAGTGAAATGAGAGGGGCACTAGGGCCCAGGGAGCATTCTCTGCATTTGAGCCTGCCTTCCAGAAGTGAAAGCCGAAAGGAACCAATGAGAAAGCTGAGGAGCAGTGGGTGGGAGGTGGAGCTTAGGCAGGTATATAAAGAGGGATCCTGGCTGGTAAGAGCAGAACTGCTTGGTGGCTGTGAATGGGTGTGGTAGTTTTATTTATTTATTTATCTGGGATTTATATCCCGCCCTTCCCATCGAGTGGCTCAGGGCGGCTTACAACATATATAAAACTAACATAAAAGTATAAAATTACACTTTAAATTAACAATTCACAATATATAATTAAAATAAAACATTTGTTATAACTATACATAATTAAAACAGCCAGCAGTCGTAAAGCTACACTCCATTCAGCTTCAGGTAGTTAGGAAATGGTCCCTGAAGGAGCTGCATATTTAGGTGCCTTAGCAAAGAATTCATAATTCCCTTCCCTCTATGGGTTTATGCCTGCTATTTTCTCAGAGTTGGTTTTGGGCAGCTGGCTCCATTCTGCAGACTACAGAGCAAGCTTTGAGGGCCACCCAAAACCTTTCTGTAGGAAAAACTCCAACAGGAATAAGGAAGATAGGTGGAGATTTCTGGTTGAGCTGAGATAAGAGCTCTGAAAGTGGAAATGTTGACTTTCAGGGCTGCTGTGGCCGGCTTTCCCCAGTCGGTGGGACCGGCGCATTTTCCCAGCGAGGCTTTTGAGAAACCGAATCAAGAGTTAAATCATAGAAACTGTGTCCCCCTCATTGCCGGCTGGATATGTCGGTTTTCTTAGCACCTGCCAACGGAGGGCTCAATTAGAGCATTTTTTTTTTAATGTTCCGAAATATTGGTCGCGTCTCCCGAGCAATACTATCTCCTTGCTGCGCTGGTTGGTAAAAGATGCATCCCTGCTTAAGACGTGATAAGGACACGAACGCCTGGGGGCAGGAATGGATTTTGGGGTGGCTGCTGCTGAGAGCTTCGGGTGCCTGCCCTTTAGATTCTGGAGAAGAGATTCCCCCAGTTTTTTAACACCAGAAATTCTTTTTTTAAAGGCTCTCTTAGTTTGAATGCAAACAGGCTGAATTTTTGTTTAGATTGTATGTGTGTGTGTGTGTGTGTGAGAGAGAGAGAGATATCTTAAGTTCTATTAGGGCCTGCTGGGAGTGGGGTGGGGGTGGGGAGACCTCCAGCATCCAGGTGTTACAGCTGAACTCCAGGTAGCAGAGATCAGTTCACCTGAAGTCAATGACTGCTTTGGAAGGCAGACTCTATGGCCTTGGACCCTGCTGAAGTCCCTCCCCAAACCCCACCTTCTTAGAATCGTACAGTTGGGTCCTCCAGGGTCATTTAGTCTAACCCTCTGCACAGTGCAGGAAACTCACAAGTATCTCCCCCGACACACGCCCAGTGGCCACTGCTCCATGCCCAGAAGATGGCGAAAAATTAAAAACCCTCCAGGATCCCTGGCCAAGTGGGCCTGGAGAAAAAAACAACGTTGGCTGCCCCCCAGGTGGTGAACAGTATTTCTAGCATGTGTAAGAAAAAGCCATGAGAACTAAGCACTGATGCAACCCAACCTGCCCTTCAGCCCTCCAAATTTCCAGGTATTTCCCACCCTGGAGCTGGCAAGCCTACCACTCTCTCTGAAAACATTCGACGCAGCTGTGATAAACAATGTTGCCAGCCTCCAGGTGGGACCTGGAGATCTCCCAGTATTACAGCTAATCTCCAGACAACAGACAGAGAGAGGAGTTCCCCTGGAGAAAATGGCTGCTTTGGAGGGTGGACTCTGGCATTGCACTCTGATAAAGTCCCTTCCTTTCCAAACCCCACCCTCTTCAGGCTCCACCCCCATAATCTCCAGATATTTCCCAGCTCAGAGCTGGCAACATTAGATTATGTGGTTCCAGATATCAGTAAGGGCTCCTTATTTTGCCTTCCGCAGTTGGAGCCCTCGGAAAGTAAGGCATGTCTAGGACATAAAAAGAAAAGGTGCCACATGGCCCCCAGCTTGTGCCCATGAGATACAGGTGCTCCTCCAGAATTAACCCAGCAGCTTTAGATAACCATTTTTTTTTACTTCTTGAAGTCAGGGTTCAGTAACCCTCACAAGAGGTGGTGGCAGCTACAAGCATAGATGGCTTCAAGAGGGGGATCGGATAATCATATGGAGCAGAGGTCCATCAGTGGCTATTAGCCACAAGGTATAGATCAGGGGTGGCCGAACTTGTTAACATAAGACCACACAGAATAAATGTCAGATGTTTGAGAGCCACAAGACATGAATGTCAGATGTAAGGAAGGGAGGGAGGGAGAGGTAGAAAGAAAGCAACTTGAAGTTGGAATTCATTCTCTAAGCTGCCGGCCAGCTTGGCTTGGGGAAGTGATTAAAGAGATTTAAAGAGACAAATGCCTTCTTCCAAGCTGGCCAATGGGGAGGTGGGGGCTTCGAGAGTCACACAACATGTGTGAAAGAGCCACAAGTGACTCCTGAGCCGCAGTTTGGCCACCCCTGGTATAGATGGAACTCTTTGTCTGGGGCAGTGATTCTCTGGATTCTGGGCACTTGGGGGGGTGGTAACAGTGGGAGGGCTTCCAGTGTTCGGGCCCCACTGGTGGACCTCCCAATGGCCACTGTGTGACACAGAGTGTTGGACTGGACGGGCCACTGGCCTGGTCCAACATGGCTTCTCTGATGTTCTTCTGTGACACAGAATGTTGGACTGGACGGGCCACTGGCCTGCTCCAACATGGCTTCTCTGATGTTCTTCTGTGACACAGAGTGTTGGACTGGACGGGCCATTGGCCTGCTCCAACATGGCTTCTCTGATGTTCTTCTGTGACACAGAGTGTTGGACTGGACGGGCCACTGGCCTGCTCCAACATGGCTCCTCTGATGTTCTTAAAGAACATATGCCTTCTGATTTCTCTCTAAGCTGAATTCTCCCAGTGAGTGCGGAACTGCTTTCGCCCCTATCACAAGTGCCAAACAGCCCTCGCTGCTTAACAGACAGAGATCAATATGCTTCCTTTCCCCTTCCTTTCTGTTGCTCGCCGTCTCCTGCCTCTCCGCTGTGGGTCATGATCCGGCGAACCTCACCTGCTTTGCAGTACGGCGGGTTCCACTGGAAGCCTAAGAGAAGGGCGGCGGCTTTCCCACAGCTTTCTAAGGATCGTTCAGCGGTCCATCCTAGAAGTCAGAGCACTTTGATAAGAGGGGTGTGCCATTTCCCACGGCAGCATCGCGCGGAGGAGTGCGAGGAGCAGAGAGGGCGCGGGGGTTAGTGAAAAGGGAGAACGTACATCATATTCCTGGAAAGTGGATAATCGTTTTAGGGGGGAGGACTGCAATTCAGGGTCAAGTGGGATACGCCTCCTGTTTGGTAGGGGCCAGTGGCTGAGAGGCAGAGCATCTGCTTGGCATGCAAAAGGTCCCGGGTTCAATCCTCAGCATCTCCAGCTAAAAGGTCCAGGCAGGAGGTGATGGGAAAGGCTTCCACCTGAGACCCTGGAGAGCTGCTGCCAGTCTGAGTGGACATACTGGCCTTGATGGACTAAGGGTCTGATTCAGTAGAAGGCAGCTTCAGTATAATTTGGGGGCAGGGGCTGTGGTTCAGTGGTAGAGCATCTGCTTGGCATGCAGAAGATCTCAGGTTCAATCCCGGGCATCTCCAGTTCAAAAGGACCAGGCAGTGGGTGATGGGAAAGACTTCCACCTGAGACCCCGGAGAGCTGCTGCAAATCTGAGTTGACAAGATGGACTTTGATGGACCAAAGTTCTGATTCAGTATGAGGCAACTTCATGGGTGTTCACATGTGGGTCGGTGACAGAGCATCTGCTTGGCAAGCAGAAGGGCCCTAGGTTCAATCCCTGGCATCTCCAGTTAAAAAGGAGTGGTTGGCAGGTGATGGGAAAGACCTCAGCTTGAGACCCTGGAGAGCCACTGCCTGTCTGAATAGACAATTCTGACTTTGATGGACTGAGAGGTTGATTCGGCACAAGAAGAAGAAGACTGACGAAGACCACAGATTTATACCCTGCCCTTCTCTCTGAATCAGAGACTCAGAGTGGCTTACAGTCTCCTATATCTTCTCCCCCCCCAAAACAGACACCCTGTGAGGTGGGGGGGGGGGGGGCTGAGAGGGCTTTCAAGGACAAACTCCTGCGATAGCTATGGCTGACCCAGCAGCTGCAAGTGGAGGAGTGGGGAATCAAACCTGATTCTCCCAGATAAGAGTCCGCACACTTCACCACGACTTTGGGTGTTCATGTGACAGCACGGGCTCCTGAGGGGGAGCGGTGGGGCCATTTTGATAGCTGCCTGCTAGGAGTAAAGCATCAGGCGCCTCTGGGACTTCGTTTCTTCTTGCTGTACCTGCTCAGCTCATTAGTTAATCCTGGCCGAGCCTCACCTAGCCGAGAGCTGCTCCCCCAGGCCTCTCATTAGTGCTTCCGAGAGCCTCTCACCACTTAATTAAGAAATGTTTTCTGCAGTTGAGGACCATGGCCTGCCTTTCAAAGAGCAAAGGGACGGAAAGCTTTTTATATCTTAAAAAGGGAGAAAGAAAGGAAAGGCGGGGGGGGGGGAACCCTCTCCTTCTTTTCCCCAGTGATGAGATCTGGTTTCGTGCCCACCTCTCAAAAATGCCACTTTTCCAGTTGGGAGAAGCATATACCAGCCATAAAATGTCAGAACGTTAGTCCCAGGAAGGGATAGGACTGGTTCTTCTGTTAACGCGTTATTCTGTGTAAGAGCTTGGGAAGCCATGAGATGTTGAAATTATTAAACTTTGGCTGAGGAAGGCTGGCTAAACCGAAACCGGTCACGTTTTTTTTTCCTTCTTCGGACTTAAACGAATTTCACAAGAAGGCTTGCTCGCCAATTGTTTCTGGTTGGACTATTAATTGTGACGGAAACTTAAGAGGAAGGCCTGCTCGGCAACTGACAACCAATAGGTTTACAGCAAACAGGATTTTTTTTTCTTCTGCGATTGTAAAAAAAATAAAAAAGGTAAAGCCCCCTGTGCAATCACCAGCCATTTCCGACTCTGGGGTGACGTTGCTTTCATAATATTTTCACGGCAGACTGTTTACAGGGTGGTTTGCCATTGCCTTCCCCAGTCATCTACACTTCTCCCCCCCAGCAAGCTGGGTACTCATTTTACCGACCTCGGAAGGATGGAAGGCTGAGTCAACCTGGAGCCGGCTGCCTGAAACCCGCCGGGATAGAACTCAGGTCGTGAACAGAGCTTAGGACTGCAGTACTGCAGCTTTACCACTCTGCGATTGTAATGGATTACTATTTGTTATATATTACTATATGTTGCACATGTTAACATAACCTCGTATATAGTGCTACGCAGTTTGCTTTGTTCTTTACTTATCATTTAAGTAAATGAGAGCCAGTTTGGTGTAGTGGTTAAGTGTGTGGACTCTTACCTGGGAGAACCGGGTTTGATTCCCCACTCCTCCACTTGCATCTGCTGAAATGGCCTTGGGTCAGCCATAGCTCTGGCAGGAGTTGTCCTTGAAAGGACAGCTGCTGTGAGAGCCCTCTCAGCCCCACCCACCTCACAGGGTGTCTGTTGTGGGGGGAGAAGATATAGGAGATTGTAAGCCGCTCTGAGTCTCTGATTCAGAGAGAAGGGCGGGGTATAAATCTGCAGTCTTCTTCTTCTTCATTGTATAACTGTGGTTCCTCAGGGTTGTAATCTAACTTTTACAGTTCTGGCATGCTCAGTGTCATTCTTAGGGTTGCTGTCCTCAAGGTGGGGCCTGGAGAGCTCCTAGTATCTGCAGGGATCAGTTGCCCTGGAGAAAATGGCTGCTTTGGAGGATGGACCAATATGATGTTTATATCTTGCTGAAGTCCTCCTCCTCCCCAAACCCTGGCCTCTCCAAGCTTTGTCTCCCCAAAGCCTCAAGAACCCCCCAACCTGGAGATGGCAGCTCTGCTCTGAGGCATGCCCCTGGAAGGCTGAACTGGAGGGCTTTGAGTTCAAATTGAAACCCTGGTTAGGAATGACTCAGCTCCCTCTGATAAGGCTCCCATGGGCCCTGCTTCTCTGTGCGAGAGATCCGCTGTAGTCTTGTGAATAGCGGAACAAGGACCTGCACGGCTCAGGCTCAAATCTGCATTCAATTAAGTTTACTCAGCCCGGTCTACCTCGTAGGGTTGTTGTAAGGACTACAGAATGATGCGTGCCACCTGGATCGCTTTTGGGGGGATATCCTGTGATGAATTTCTTAGCTCGGTGACCAAGATAAATTTTGTAGCTTTCTTAGGTAGATCCAGATAGGCCTACCGGTATCTGTGACTCAGAGCACCTTTCTGGTAAATCTGGGGGGACGTGATCTTATCCCAGCCAAGTTAAACTATGTATATTTATGTTGCCAAGTCAAGGCCCTTTTTAAGGTGAGTGAGAAGCAGAGGTGGTCAGCCATGGCTTTCCTCTGCAGAGTCTTCCTCGGTGGTGTCTCGTCCAAATATCAACCCTGTTTAGCTTCCAAAACCTGACCAGATTGGGCTATACCTTCTTGCCTTCCTGCCCCCAAGTTAAGCTACGAACTCCCACAAACACTTAAGATTTCACTGCAGAAAACTTCATGTCCAAAACACACCGTTTGGAGACCGAGACCTCAACATTTGTGGAGATTCAATACCTGAATCCACTTCTCTCTCTTTTTTCCAGGGGCTTTTTTTGAGCAGGAACGCAGTTCCGGCTGGCTTGGTGTCGGCGGGTGTGTGGCCTAATATGCAAATTGGTTCCTGCTAGGCTTTTTCTACAAAAAAACTCCCAGCTTATTTTTTGTGATTGTGAAATGCCATCCTGTTGTTTGCAGTTTTGCAAGAGCAGGGGAAGAACACAGTACGCAGGAAAGGACTCTGCTGGATCAGGTCTGTAGTCCACTTATGCCCATCGCATTTTGCAAAACTATCCTGCTCCTCTCCCAAGGAGGTCAGAGCCAGGGATGTGGTATGGTTTCCCCCTCCTCTGTTTGATCCTCACAACAGCCCTCACAACAGGGAACTTAAGCTAGAACGACTATAAGATAACACAGGGAGCTTCATGGCAGAGCTGAGATTTGAACCCAGGTCTTCCTGCCTGACACTGTAACCAAAGTGCCACACTGGCAGTTAATCCAGCATCTAGACTCCCAGTCACCCAGAAGCTCCAAAAAATGGGCATAGAAGCAAATTGGATTTATAGCCCACCCTATACACTCAGAGTCTCAGAGTGGTCACAGTCTCCTTTACCTCCCCCCACCCCCAATAACAAACACAATGTGACATAGGTGGGGCTAAGAGAGCTCTTACAGCAGCTGCTTTTTCAAGGACAACCTCTGCCAGAGCTATGGCTGACCCAAGGCCATTCCAGCAGCTGCAAGTGGAGGAGTGGGGAATCAAACCCGGTTCTCCCAGATAAGAGTCCAAGCACTTAACCACTACACCAAACTGGCTCTCCATTTAGTTCTTTGCTTTTATGTGTTTCTATCCAGCTTTTCTTTACTTAATCTCATTTGTATCCTTCCTTCAAGGTGCTGAGGTGGGGGGGGGGGAAGTATTGCCTACCTCCTGGCTTTTGTCACAACAACCCTGTGAGGTAGGTTCACACCATCACCAAATTAGGCTTCATGGCTAAACGGGGATTTGAACCTTGGTTGCTTGGATCCAAGACCATCCAGTATCCAGAAGAGGGGCAGGTGGGCTTACCACATCCCCTTCCATTCTCTCCCCAAGACTTCTGCATTGTCAGCTTGGAGCTGAGCTGGCTCTCGTACAAGATGAGTCTCATGATTAACTTGGACGAGCACCCCCCGCCCAGGTGTTTGCGAGGGAGACGGGCTCACCTGAGAAGCAAGTTGGTCTTCGGAGAATTAAGAGGGGCGGGAAGCAAAAAAGCCGTTTCCTGCAGACCTGTTGTGTCAGGGGAGTCGGTGGTGAATCTTCCCTCTTTGAAGCCATGGGTCCTCTAGAAGCTGCCTGGCTCAGCTCATAATGGGGAGGCTGTGATGTCACCCCTCGCTAATGTTACTGGCCATCCAGGACCCTGCCCTGGACAGTCGAGACCTCCCTCCGCTGGCTGCTTGGCTGGAGACAGAAGAGGGAATGGAGGAGATATTTGGAAGGGCTACAGGGCACCTGAAGGGATGGAAGGGGGGAATGTCCGAGTCTCACAAGAAAGAGGGAAGGGCAGACCCTGGGCCAAGTGGGGCCAGAAGAGGACCTTTTCTGTGGCTGGCCATCCGCAGTGTGCTTGGCACCTTACGAGTTAATTAGAACCACCCCAAATAAAGATAGTTCTCTGGCCCCCAGGAGTTACAGAGTAAAGTTTTAAAAATGGGTCATGTATAGAATGCAGCAAGGGTCGATTAGTAAATCAGGGGATTCTAGGTCAAATCAATCCTGATTTTTCCCTAGAAGCTAAAATGTCTACTGTACTTTGGTCACACCATGAGAAGACAAGACTCATTGGAAAAGCCAAGCTTGCTAGGCAAAAACAGAGGCAACAGGAAAAGGGGAGATGTTGGGAGATGGATTGACTCTACCGAGGAAGCCGCAGGGGCCCTCAGTTTGCAAGACCTGAGCAAGGCTGCTAACGAGATGACACTTTGGAGAATGTAAATTCATAGGATTCTCTGTAAATCAAAAGTGACTTGATGGCACTTAACACACACGTGTCGCAAAATTGTGAACTAGCTTTGGAATTCCTCAAAACTTTTTTATTAGAACGGATGTTCAGTACAAAAAAAAGGGGATGAGAGAAAAAGAGATGTTCCCAAGTCTGCCGGAGAAACCCTGAACTAGTGGTTAGTCTTAAAACGTTACACAGAATGTGTGTTGCAGACTGAATGATAGAAGGGGGTGAGAGGTGGGCTTCAGGATGTCCCAAAAAGAGGGAGGAGCAGGCATTGCCTGTTTCTTTTCCATTTTATCAAGAGTCCGAGTAATTTGATTTTCGCTGGGGGTTTTGCAGATGCATTTGTATTGTGTATCGATGCTGTACAGTTTTTAATAGTGCAGTTTATACAGTATTTATATTTGCGGCACATCGTTTATCCCAATGATAGATGCATTGGTTTGATATTAATGTGTTTTTAAAAAAATATTGATGTGTAAATTTTACCGGGGGGGGGGGGGATTCAGCATGAGGAAGTGGTGTGTGAATGAAGACTTCAGGGTTCACTTTTGCACAAAGAGGAAGAAAATCCAGATAGGGATTTTTCAGTCAGAAACCTCAAGGAATAGACATTCTAAATCATCGCAAACCAAAGACTACCAGAAAAGAGAAGCCAAAAATGTAAAAATTGGCTGACGGGCAGATATACCGAAGGATTATATTTGGTTCTACGAACTGCTGCTTTGATGCAGGAAAAGAATGCGAAACTTTTTCAAAAATGGCCAGAATACGAGTTTAGCCAATAATCTGAACAAGACCTGGACAATGTGTAATTACCCAGCCCAAATTGCATCCCCCAAAGTATAGATTTGGATCAGAAATAAACAGTCTTTGCTAGATCATGAAGCTTCCTATCCTCCCTTTCCAACTGCCTCCTGTGGGATGAAAATAAAGCCAACACCATATGTACAAAAAGTAATCCTAGGACTGTGATATTTTCTTTTGTTTTTTTGAACAACTGCAGCTGCATCAGCTATACGAGATGCTGTTTTAAATCTTGCGTTTGATGGATTCTACCCAACAGAACGTTATAAAATGAAACATGGGAAAATTAAACCCCCAGCCAGTTGGATAGCTGGAAAGATTCAAATATTCAGAAATGTTCCACTTGCCAATGATTTATTTCAAAGGCTCCACTTGGGATCTTTCCGACAGGGAGGAAAACCAGTCATCTTCATCGGCGTAAATCTTTCAGTCGACCACATTGCCGGATTTAAAATGATTTGAGGTACTGACTTGAAATGGGGAATGTGAAATTTTGGCTCCTGGGGTGAAACTTGGCACCTGCATTTGATCCTGGGAAGTCATGGTAAATGGCTAGGGTTGGGGGGGTTTTAACTCCTTAACGGCACTCCAAATGGGCTACCTGAGACGGTGGGGTAGCAGAACCAGTCTTGAACATGTGGGTCACGTGAAGGCTGTTCCTAGAACAGAGCTGGGGGTGTTTCAGACAATTCCACAGTCACATGAACATCGGCTTCCAAATCCTGAATCTGCTCTTCACTCCTCAGTGTGGTAAACCTGAAGTTGTCAAAGCAGGCCCAAACATTCATCGTAATATTTATTTACTACCTTTCTCTGAGGGCAACGAACATCAAGCCTCCCCCACCCCAAATGTTATTATTTAAGACGTATCTGGGTCACCTCATCCGGGCCCTGCTCACCTTTAAAACGTAACGATATAAAACTCTACTGCGTTGGGGAATTCCTCATTTATCGGTTCCACTTTGGCAACAAGATCAAATAACTCAGAATTCCATAACCGTGGGGAGGAGGGGAGGAGGAATTCCTGGTCCTCGCCAATTTTGAGAACGTGGGCAGGGCCATGTGGAGCTTTTGCCCAGGAGGGCTTCTGATTGGCTGCACAGATTCTTAAAGAGCTGCTTCTGCAGTAACCACCACGACACAATTTTAAAAGACAGGTTGTCAAAGCAGAGTTTCTGCCAGAATGTTGAGGAGTTCCTATTAGAGTTATGCATGACCGTGCCCGCAAATATTCTGTGGGGGGGCTTCACCTCCTGCAGCAGCCATTTTGAGGTTCCACCCACCACCCTGTGTTAAAATTTCAAAGGTACATTAGGGTTGCCAGCCTCCAGGTGGAGCCTAGAGATCTCCCGCTTTTACAACTGATCTCCAGCCGGCAGAGATCAGCTCCCCTGGAGAAAATGGCTGCTTTGACGGGTGGGCTCCGTGGCCTTGTTCCCTGCTGAGGTCCCTCCCCAAACCCCACCCTCTCCTGCATCCACCCCCAAAGTCTCCAGGTATTTTCCAACACAGATCTGGCAACCTTATGGTAACCTGCAGGCTTTCAAAGGTTGGAGGACCCCTGCTATGGGTGGGAAAAAATCTGAAGTTTCACCAAGCCCATTGCTCTTGTTGGAACACTTTGCAATGGAAATGAAGTAGGGTTGCTATGTGCGTTCTACCTGCGTAAGCCCATTCGCACGTGCAAAGCATGATGAGCGTGCAAATGGGCACCTGGGTACCTTGCCCAGGTGTTTATTATTATAATGATCCTTAGACCAGTTATGCAGAAGGAAAATACAAATATACACGATTCCAAGATTTGAAAACATGGCAATTAGGAGGAACTACAGCTCTCTGTTGTGCAATCACATAGCAACACAGCCAGGTTTTCTGTCGCATAATTGTCTGTGAATGCACAGGTATGAGCATCTCCACTTGGCTCCCTTTCTCACCAATGTCCCCCCGCCATACCCACACGATGTGGGCCACTCTTGTCATTCCCAAGAACGCCAAGCCATCTGAAAGCGCTTCACCCTGCCGGGAAGAACCGTGATCTCGGGCCGCGAGAAGGCAGGACTCCACTGTGAAGTCGAGACACATCCCTATCTCTGCCTAATACGAGGAGGCTCCTAATTGCCGACACGAAGAGCAGATCAAAGCGGAACAGCCCCCAGGATTCCTCTCTTTCAAGATTAAAGGTGAACTTTCATGCACGCCGTATATTTTTGACGCACATGATTTAAGTCTAAGTCTTCCCCCTCTCCCGGTGGTTAATTATAAGAACAATCGCCCCTTTTTCTTTGCAGTGTATCCAAAGCATTAATTTGGGCTTAAAATGGCAGCTGCTGCAGACATGAAGGGGGGGGGGGCCGCGCAGGCTGATCTGGCTGTTATCCTGTCCTAGAGATGGGAAACGAGTGCTGAGTTCAGATCCTGGCCCCAGCCCAATGTCCAGATGGCTGGGCTTATCCCAGCCAGGGCTTCTTCTTTTTTTTAGCAGGAACACACAGGAATGCAGTTCCGGTTGGCTTGGCGCCCGGGGGTGTGGCCTAATATGCAAATGAGTTCCTGCTTGGCTTTTTCTGCAAGAAGAGCCCTGACCCCAGCTATGCCCAAAGGCAAATTCACAGTTCCTAAACAGAATTTTGTTTAAAAAGGTAAAGGTAATCCCCTGTGCAAGCACCAGTCATTTTCTACTCAGGGGTGACATAGCATCACGTTTTCACAGCAGACTTTTAAAAGGGTGGTTTGCCCTTGCCTTCCCCAGTCCTCTACACTTTCCCTCCAGCAAACTGCATACTAATTTTACCGACCTCAGAAGGATGGAAGGCTGAGTCAAGCTGGAGCCGGCTACCTGAACCCAGCTTCCACCAGGATCGAACTCAGGTTGTGCGCAGAGAGCTCAGACTCTTCTAAATCCATTGAAGCCGTATTCCAAGAACAGGTGCAATGCTAAGCCTATCTTTATTGGAAATCCTGTTATGGCAGCGTACTGGCAAAGGAACACGTTTAAGGACTGGTCTTCATGAGGACTAGAAGCTCGCTCCTTTAGCAAATGAAAGACAGGATTCTTCTACCAGATTTTGCATTTGGAGCCGTATAACGAAACTGAGGTGCAGGATGCAAGACCAGTTTAGCAAATCCTTGGGGCAACCCTTGAAGGTGTTCAGATTTGGCGTGGTTCCTCTCAGCTCCGTGCCTGGGGCCCATTTATTGTTGCTAAACTGGACAGTAACTTACTGGTCCAACCAGCAGACCTTTTGTCGTATGACATAATCAGAGTCTGAAATGCCAGCAAAGCTCCAGTTTCTGCCAGGCTGCATCTCTGACCTGCCAGATTCCATCACAGCTCTTCCCCCTCATCTTTGCAGTCTGTCCCACCTCCCTCTAGGGTTGCCACCCTCCAGGTGGTGGCTGGAGATCTCCTGGGATTACAAGTGATTTCCAGACAAGAGAGATCAGTTTCCCCTGGAGAAAATGGCCACTTTGGAAGGTGGACTATGGCATTATACCCATTGAAGTCCCTCCCTTCCCTCTACCGCCCGAGCTCTCAAAACCTACCAACAAACGTATCCTCTAGGGTTGCCAATCCCCAGGTGGGGGCAGGGGATCCCCCAGCTTGGAGGCCCTCCCCCCTGCTTCAGGGTCATCAGAAAGCAGCAGGGAAGAGGAGAATATCTTCTGGAGATTCCATTATTCCCTATGGAGACCGATTCCCATAAGGTATAATGGAGAATTGATCTGCGGTTATCTGGGGCTCTTGGAGGACTATTTTTTTAGGTAGAAGCACCAAATTTCCAGCATAGCATCCAGTGCCTCTCCTCAGAACACCCTCCAAGTTTAAAAAAGATTGGACCAGGGGATCCAATTCTATGAGCTCCATAAAAAGGTGCCCCTATCCTTCATTATTTCCAAAGGAGGGAAGGCATTTAAAAGGTGTGCGGTCCCTAAATGTGATGGCCAGGACTCCCTTTGGAGTTCATTGGGCTTGTCACACCCTTGCTCCTGGCTTCATCCCAGTGTCACCTGGCTCCACCCCTGAAGTCTCCTGGCTCCACCCCAAAGCCCCCAGATATTTCTTGAATTGGATCAATCCAGAGCTGGCAACCCTACCACTTCCGTGAATTAGCAGATAATCCCACCTTTTCTGCACCTTTACATTCCCTTCCCAAGTGAGCTTCAACCCAAGTCCCATCTCAAATCCTCTTTCAACAACTCCAGTTTCTTTCAAGACAAACGTATTTCTTAGTGCCATTTCTTTATTTCCAACGTTTTGGGGATTATCGCCCTCCTCCGTCTCAATAAACCCGAGATCCATTTTATGACCGGTGTTGTAATGGGACAATTAACAGCCGATATTGCCAGCAAAATGAAATTACAGGGGTTTTTTGTGCCTTCGTGACATACAAATATTTGCGGCTTCCACCCTTTCCTCCCATTTCTCAACTAAATAGTCCAATTAATGAATTGAAAACCTTTGCCTATGGCCAAATTGCATGCTAATGGGAGCGGGCTTTTCTAAGTCTTTCCATATTTCTAATTTGCTCTTTATCAGCCTCCCGTGGATGGTTTAAGTATTATGAAGTCCTTTGACGAGAAGGGGTTTTCTTCAGTTCTGAGCCAAAGTAAACAGTATACCAAGGCTGGGAGCTGTTTTCAGGGAATCAAACCTAGCTAGACCCATAAATGTTATCATACGACCTCCTACCAGTGGCTTCCCGTCTGCCATCTTGTCTTCCGGCAGCCAGCAGTGGGCTAGCACCACATTCATGCCCCTGTTCCTTCTGCCTTCCCACTGGCCCCCCTTGGCGCCTGACTCTACAGAATTTGCATCCTTCTGGCTTGGCTGGCAAAGGAAATCATCCCAGTGTGGCAGCTGCTAGAGCCCCAGAGAATCATGGGAAGGGACAGAGAGCCGAGCGTGCCACTGTTGTGGCCTCGCACTGAGCACTTCCCGAGAGGCTCAGAGCAGCGAGAGCAAAAGACTCACAATGCTTACCACCTTCCTGGGATCCTAGCAGAAAGGGAAGACTTCTGTCCCTTTGCCCAGCGTTTGAGGAAAGGAGACAAATTCCTCGCGTCTGTGCTTCTGGCGAGTCAGGGGCTCTGTGCCCCCTGCCCCTTCACTGGTGAAGGAAGCCCGCAGACACGACTTATCGGTTCTTACACTCCAGGAACGAGACCATGCTGACTGCATCAAGCAAGGAAGAAGGCGGGCAAGGGAACCAAGCCGAGGAGCAGGTCAGGAGGGGTACAGTGGCTGCACAGCCTTACACTGAATACACCCCATCTCTGGTCAAGGAGAGGCCAACCCTAGCGCAACAGGACAGCGAGCCTTGCTCTTTGCATACAGGGCATGCATCTCCAGGGACAGCTTGGCAACCCTATATCGCGATACAGGTCCGTCTGAATCTCACTACCTCTGAGACAGAAGCCCAGGCTGCTGCTGTCCTTCAGGAAGTGCACACACCCGGTTACTTGAGTGCATTCTCGGTGACTTGTCCTGAACGGTTGTCACAGCGCTACGTGATCATTCAGGCTGGATACAGTTAAAAGATGGGACAATGTCATCCGATGCTGGGGTGGGCCAGAGCTTCCAGATTGCTACCCAAAGATCCTGCTAATTTCCCTCTCCTCCCATTTTTTGCATCTACGGTACTTGCTGGAACAAGACGGACGGTGACCCCTAAAGGAAGAAAGGGTACGGAAAGCCACCACTATCTTGTAGTCCTAACTACTCCGGGAGAGGTGGAGGCATCTCTGTGGATCTCTGGGCCGCAACCTGGGAACCATAGCAGCTGTTGGGCAGCATCTTAGATAGTCTGTGGCTTCTCACTCGGTTGGGTGTGTCTAGGACCTGCACTTGTGGAAGGGAAATTAGGGAGATTGGAAGAACCCTCCTTCTTATCTGATTCTCATACCTGAGGCCGTCTAGGAGGACCCTGGTCAAATCAGGAAAGTTTCCCTTGCTTTATTTGCTAAAAAAAAGAGAAGCATATGTTTACCTTTAGAGCCAGTTTGGTGTAATGGTTAAGTGTGCGAACTCTTATCTGGGAGAACCGGGTTTGATTCCCCACTCCTCCACTTGCAGCTGCTGGAATGGCCTTGGGTCCGCCATAGCTCTGGCAGAGGTTGTCCTTGAAAGGGCAGCTGCTATGAGAGCCCTCTCCAGCCCCACCCACCTCACAGGGTGTCTGTTGTGGGGGAGGAAGGTAAAGGAGATTGTGAGCCACTCTGAGACTCTTCAGAGTGGAGGGCAGGATAGAAATCCAATATCTTCTTCTTCTACCTTGGTGTAAGGGCATGGCAATTTCCATTGTATGCTTGAAACGAGGTGTTGTTTTTTTTGGGGGGGGGGAGGCTCACCCATAAAGGGAGGCATGTTTTATAGATACAGCCGGGGTGCAATTCTAGCAGGAGCTCCTTTGCATATTAGGCCACACCCCTCTGATGTAGCCAGTCCTCCAGGAGCTTACAAAAAAAGAGCCTTGTGAACTCTTGGAGGATTGGCTACATCAGGGGTGTGTGGCCTAATATGCAAAGGAGCTCCTGCTAGAATTCCACCCCTGGATATGGCGGACATGGGTAGGGCGGGCCACCCTAGCTAGGAGCAACTGCATGGCTTTGTGGTCATTAACCTTTAAGAAAGAAGGTGCAGAGATTCACCTGCATCTGCCGACGGAGGTCCCTCCGGGTGCTGATTACCCCTCTGCGTTCCGGCTTTGTCTTTCTTGTTTCGCTTGACCCCCGCTAAGACCCCCTTGGAGTCTACCTTGGAGGTGGAACAGGATTTTCTGGCTGTGTTGACAGAGTCCTGTATTGGCTCAGATGGTGTGACGCCCACATGGGCCTCTTGGCACCGAACCACTGGTTCTAGCTCAAGAGGACCCTCCTTAGACCCCCACTCTTGGGCCACATTTCCCTCAAAAGAAGCATCGCTACTTTCCACACTTCCAGTCTTTACGAAGGGGCTTGCCGGTAGAAACTGATGTTGGCCTTGGCTGGCCTCTGTCATGTGATCTGTGCTCCAGTCATTTGTTTTGGAGAGCCCGGAGTCTGCTCTGGGAAAACTTGGAAGATCCAGGGCCTCCATTTGCTTGCTGGTCCCCAGTCCAGAGTTGCCGGCACGTTCTTCCACGTTTTGCACCTTGAGTAGCATTTTCTCATTTCCCAGTTGTGGCTCCAATGGGCTTCTTTGAGCATCTGTATCCTTTTCAGCAGGTTCATCTTGCTTGATCAAAGGGGAGAAGATAGATTTCCTTCCTGGAAATTGTCTAGCTGATGCCCACTTATGCTCTGGACAGTGGCTGTGAAGAGAACCAAAAACCACCTGGGAGTTAATTCAAGAGTTGTTTCATTCGGTCACTGTGAGAGTTTTTCGAAGTCAAGAAGACAAAAAGTCAGTTTGGTGTAGCGGTTATGTGTGCGGACTCTTCTCTGGGAGAACTGGGTTTGATTCCCCACTCCTCCACTTGCAGTTGCTGGAATAACCTTGGGTCAACCATAGCTCTGGCAGAGCTGTCCTTGAAAGGGCAGCTTCTGGGAGAGCTCTCTCAGCCCCACCTACTTCGAGCCGCAGTATGGCCACCCCTGCCCTACAGCAAGAGCGAGATGCCAACAACAACAAAAAGGCCACCCCTGAGAATAAATAGAGTCAGGCTCATTGGCCTGGTTTTAATTTGTTTGTTTTATGCAGGCTGCTATAATCACCAACACTATTGGTTTGCCTATTTTCGTTGTTCGTACTGACGATTGATTCGTTGGGTTCGTTTGTGCCCTGTACACGTGCGGGGCATACGATTTCTATAAATAGCAGTCTCAGCCAGTGTGGAGGTATGCTCTGATGTAAATGGCTCTCTCATGGTTGGCAGAAAACTTCTTATACTGGAGGAAGGCGTTGCATTTACTGGCAAGGGGGTGGTAGAGGGAGGATACGATACAAGCCCCTCAACTCATCATGCTCGTTTGCTGCTGAGCAAATTAGTGTTAGAAAACGCACGCAATTTTATGATGAAAATTCAATACGAGGAAACGCCAAAACAAAAGGCTGTGGGGGGGGGGAGGGAATTCGGTGCACATGAGGGACAAGCAAAATCGACAGGGAGAAGATGCGGGTCAAGGCAGCCGGCTTGCGAAAATTTGATTCACGTCCCCCGAGAAGCGAAGCAAAAGTAACAGAAAAGCTAACCTTTGCTCAGCGTACCCTAAACGCCCGAGTAAAGCTTTAGTGTATGGGGCTTGCAGGTGAGCCATGGAGAAGGTCTAATACGAGCCTCGCATCCCTTTTTTGCAAGCAGGCTGGGAGACTGCTCTTCGACAGGTGCCTTTGGGGGAGAAAAAGTGCTTTGCGCTTGCTCGGCAGCAGCGTCGAGCGTCCAGGGGGCTCAGCCCCAGAGCTCTGAGCATCTAGGATCCAAAGGCAGCTCTCCCGTAGCTGACTCGGAGAAAGTCCTCTGCGCTATCAACAAGGGCTGGTCTCCTAGCAACTGTTGCTGAGGAACAGTTGCTAGAACTGTGAAAGCTTTCCCCCGCATTAATGAGCAAGCTTGACTTCTAGCAGGGCTGGGAGCGTGCACACGTGTGCACAGGTGTGCTGTCATTTAAACCCTAGCAAAGTTATGCAAAGGGCCACCGTGTGGGTGCATGCACCCTATGCTGTCCAAATGCAGCATTGCACCACACAGAAAGGGCCCTGGGCAGAAATGTGTGCGTTTGGAAAACCTGAACCAATATTTCCTATTTCGTTTCTTTTTTTCATATTCGTTTTTTTGTTCCCTTCTTTTTGGACGTGTACTCTTGTTTGCTTTGTACATGCTATTTATTTGCCATTTGTGTACGGGTTTTCGTGTGGTAAAGTGTGTAGAATTTCCAAGGCAAGTGAGAAGCGGAGGTGGTTTGCCATGGCCTTCAGCTGCAGAGTCTGCCTCAATGGTCCCCCATCTCATTACTGACTTTGCTTTGCTTCTGAAATCTGATGAGATCGGGATACGCCATGCCGTTCCACATCCTCATATGCCATCTACACTTTTGGTACATAAGTCAAACTATGCATCACGCTGGCTTACTGATGCAAATATACCGTTAAAGAGGCATACGTTCGGTAGATAGAATTCGGCGCAAAGATGCCGAAGCAAACAACTGGGAAATGAAATCAAAATAGGGCTTCTGGGGTCAACGCAGCTGGGATGAGACATTCGAAATCCTCTCCTGTCAACCCAAGCAACCGACGTCAGAGTATTTAAGTTCAGTATGCAGAATTTCAGCCACCTGAAAGTCTTCTCCTGAAACAAAGGACGGCCTACTCTACTGGTTAGGGGTGGAGTTCTAGCAGGAGCTCCTTTGCATATTAATCCACACACCCCTGATAATAATAACATTTTATTTATATCCCGCCCTCCCCGCCGAAGCAGGCTCAGGGTGGCTAACAACATAATCAGTCTGGACAATGAGTTATACAACAACTTTTTAAAATCAACATTCAACTTAAAACATTCTAATTTAAAATTTCTGGTGCTATTCTATTAGTTGCAAGTATGTATGATGGCAGAATCACTTAAGACGAGTCCATCAATCATTCAGTCAGGTAAAGGCCATTCTAAAGAGGAAGGTCTTGCAGGCCCTGTGGAACTGTTCAAGGCTCCGCAGGGCCCGCACTTCTTCCGGGAGGTGGTTCCATAGGTGTGGAGCTGCAAAGGAGAAGGCCCGTTTTCGAGTATTCTTTAATTTTGCCTCCTTCGGCCCAGGAATAGTCAGTTGGTTCTTCCCCACTGACCTCAGTGCTCTCTGGGGTTCATATGGGGAGAGACGGTCCTTCAGGTAGGCAGGTCCTCGACCATATAGGGCTTTAAAGGTACCTACTGTAAGCTCTTGGAGGATTGGCTACATCAGGGGTGTGTGGCCTAATATGCAAAGGAGCGCCTGCTAGAATTCCACCCCCGCTACTGATTATTCTGTGCATCCGATTCGCCTCTGAATCAATGGCGCATGGTCCCTGGTGGACTCGGCACATTTTAATCAAGAGATTCTAATCAAAGGTGATCTAGAGCAGGGGTTGGTAATCTCAGACCCTATGAGAATCGATCTCCACATAGGGAATAATGAAGTGCTCAGCAGACGTTTCCCTCCCCACCCCCCACACCCCGTTTCTGGTGACTCTGAAATGAGCAACTCTACTCACAAGTTGCAGCCAACTTCTTCAAAGTAACACAGACACACCATCCCAAGAGGAAGCCTTTCAATCGGAGACTGAAGCCTCTGGAGGTGGAAAGGCACATGGTCCTCTGGGGGCGGGGCTTCCCCCCACCAGCCAGCTGACTGGGGGCAGGAAGGAGCCTTGGAAAGCAGAAGAACTCCCACTGGGACCTGGGGATTGGCAAGCCTAGGTGGGGGGGAGTCCATGAATGAGCTTCAAGAGGGCCTGTGAAGTGGGCCTTAAAACAATATTTTCCTTCTGATTTCTGTCCTGTTACTTTGAAAATTATCTTTGTGGAAAGCATTCTTAATTATAGAAAAGAGCAAGAGTCCAGTAGTAGCCCCTTAAAAAGACTAACAACATTTGTGGCAGGTTATGAACTTTCGTGAGTCACTCACTGCTCGCTTTGTGGTTCATGAAAGCTCCTCCACAGCTACACATTTTTTATTGGTTGTTGTAGATTTTCTGGGATGTGTGGCCATGGTCTTGGCATTGTGAGACCTGTTTCGTTAGCAGCTGTGACTGGCAGACTGAGTGTAACCCAGAAAACTGGAGTTCTCTTTGGGTCAAATTGAGAAGAAGGTGGTAGGCAGGTAATTTATATCTACTCAGGCAGATGGCGCAGGGCTGAGTCATTATCTTGTGGGAGCTTCCTGGGCTGTGACATGCTAATGGAGGAGTTTACCGGAAGGGGTTCTTTTGTATATGGATTGGCTATTTTTAAATGAATAGGGCATGAAAGACACTGCAGACTTGGCCAACCTGAAAAACCAGCAATGGCTGAACATAGCCTAACTCAAACAGGACACAGTATCTTTTTCCAGGCCACTGCAATGCTGGACGACACATCCAATGACTGTGTTAGATTACACTGAGAAGCCATTGAAATCCATAAACGTAAATACAATTTCAACCGGAAGGAAGGAAGATTAAAAATGTGTATGTTTGCATCTAATGTTGTGCCGGAGCACTTATGCTTTGTATCTGGGAAGCCGGCGCTGTTATGTGGCACCAACTTTACAATGAACCTTGATCACTCACGAGGGTGTCAGTTTCTGAGGGTGCACGGCTTCTTCTTGTGGGGTGTTTTACCTGTGAGCAAGAGCACACGTTCACCATTTTCCAGTGTAGTGCTAAAACACCCTTAACAGGGTTTTACCAATGCACAAGCAGGCTTTGGTAGCATAAAGAAGAAGAAGAAGATGAAGAAGATATTGGATTTATATCCCACCCTCCACTCCAAAGAGTCTCAGAGCGGCTCAATATCTCCTTTACCTTCCTCCCCCACAACAGACACCCTGTGAGGTAGAAGAAGATATTGGATTTATATCCCGCCCTCCACTCTGAAGAGTCTCAGAGCGGCTCACAATCTCCTTTACCTCCCCCCCCCCACAACAGACTTCCTGTGAGGTAGATGAAGATATTGGATTTATATCCCGCCCTCCACTCCGAAGAGTCTCAGAGCGGCTCACAATCTCCTTTATCTTCCTCTCCCACAACAGACACCCTATGAGGTGGGTGGGGCTGGAGAGGGCTCTCACAGCAGCTGCCCTTTCAAGGACAACCTCTGCCAGAGCTCTGGCTGACCCAAGGCCATTCCAGCAGCTGCAAGTGGAGGAGTGGGGAATCAAACCCGGTTCTCCCAAAGAAGAGTCAGCACACTTAACCACTCCACCAAGCTGGCTGGATAAAGGGAGAAGGGGATCAAAAGGTGTAGCAAAAGGTGCATGAGCCAAAGCCAGGATTTTTTTTTTATTTTTAGGCAGTCTCTTAGTGGAACTTGAATGACAATGAGATGGAAGCAACAAAAAGAAATTCAAGCACAATGGAATGGGAGGCTTCGCTCATCCTCGCCTGCATGCAAGGCTGCCCTGTGTGGCTCGCACATGGAATTCTATGCAGGCCAGCCAAAGGGGAGGCCGCCCTTTGTGCTGTTCTGTGAGAGACCCGCGGCCGCCTCCTTTGGCGTCCTGAGGCCCCGCAGCTGCTGTTCAGGTTCGCTGGCCTTTCTGAATGGCTTGGCTCCGACTGGATTTTTCAGATCATAATTTGTTACCTCTTTTGTGAGCCGCGAGGGCTAAACGGGCAGCTCAGGCAAGAGCCTTTGAAATTGTAATGACACCTTCAATTTCCAATCTGCAGATGATGGCTGGGACGTCACAGGGAAGGAGGGAGTGACGGAGGAGATCAAGCCCCCGGAGACGATCTATGGGAGAGGGGGAAACGCAGCCCATGTCCAGAGGTGTCGCCAGGGTTTATACAGCAGCTGTTGCCGATGAATATTTGGGAGGTTTGCCAAAAGCCACTCAGAGGGGGTTGCAGGGCTGGTTCTAGACTATCTGGCACCCTAGGTGAGGCTGATTTCTGGCAACCCCCCCCCACACACACACTGATAACGTCACTGAGTCATGTGGGGGGAGCCCAATTTGATGCCCCCAGAAGGCCGGCGTCCTAGGCAATCACCTAGAATCATGGAGCTGGAAGGACCTCCAGGGTCATCTAGTCCAACCCCCTGCATAATGCAGCAGATTCACAAAGACCACCCCCTAAATTCACAGGATCTGCTTTGCTGTCAGATGGCCATCTAGCCTCTGTTTAAAAACCTCCAAGGAAGGAGAGCCCGCCACCTCCCGAGGAAGCCTGTTCCACTGAGGAATCGCTCTAACGGTCAGGAAGTTCTTCTTAACAAGGAGCTGGTTACTCTTCTGATTTAATTTCAACCTATTGCTTGTGGTCTGACTTTCTGAGTCAAATTGAAAACCATTCCACCCCATCCTCTCTATGACAGCCCTTCAAGTACTTGAAGATGGTGATCATATCACCTCTCAGCAGCCTCCTCTCCAGGCTAAACATCCCCAGCTCCTTCGACCTTTCCTCATAGGACTTGGTCTCCAGACCCCTCACCATCTTCGTCGCCCTCCTCTGGACTTGTTCCAGCTTGTCTATATCCTCCTTAAAATGTGGTGCCCCAAACTGAACACAAGAGTCCAGGTGAGCTCTTACCAGACCCTGCCTAGTTTGCCTAGCGGTAGAGCCAGCACAGGGGAGCTGCAAGGTCTGAAACCCTGGATGCCATCCATCCAAGCAATACTGGTCTGTTACTCTTTCAGGTGGGCTCATACAAGCTGATCCTTGGCCTGGTTTTGAGGTTTGAAAAGAAAGCAGGTTCCCAAAATGAAACGGGCTCAAGAAGCATAGGAAGAGGCTTAAGCTGGTATTTCAAGAGTGGCTCACTCAGGTTTGGAAACGGAAGGATTCTTGACCAGGACTGAAGGTGGGTTTTAGGGTGGCCAAAGAGGGAGCAAAATTTGGCCTTCCCTTCTTTTTGCACAGCCCCACCTGGGGCTTCCATTTTGTATGCTTAGAAGGTGTCTGTATGCTTAGAAGGTGCTCTAGCCTGGATAACCCAGAAGCTAAGCAGGGTCAGCCTTCCTCAATACGTGGATGGGAGACCCCCAAGGAAGTCCAGGGTCACTAGACCGGCAGTGGCAAACTACTTCTGTACGTCTCTTTCTTGACCTGGATACCCCCAGAGCAGAGGTGGAATTCTAGCAGGAGCTCCTTTGCATATTAAGTCCCACCCCTCTGATGTAGCCAATCCTCCAAGAGCTTACAGGGCCTATTGTAAGCTCTTGAAGGATTGGGGCGTGTGGCCTAATAGGCAAAGGAGTTCCTGCTAGAATTCCACCCCTGCCCCAGACTGGCCTGATCTCTCAGATCTCACCAGAAGCTAAGCAGAGTCAGCCCTGGTTAGTCTGTGGATGGGAGACCACCAAGGAAGCCCGCGGTTGCTATGCAGAGGCAGGCAATGGCAAAACCACTTCTGTTTCTCTGCCCTGATCTGGATGCCCAGACTGGCCCGATCTTGTGAGATTTCAGAAACTAAGCAGGGTCGGTCCTGGTTAGTGTTTGGAAGGGAGACCCCCATGGAAATTCAGGGTTGCTACACAGAGGCAGGCAACAGCAAGCTACCTGTTTGTCTCTTGCCTTGACCTGCATGGCCCAGGTTAGCCTGGTCTCATCAGATCTTAGAAGCTAAGGGGCAGTTTGGTGTCATGGTTAAGTGTACGGACTCTTACCTGGGAGAACCGGGTTTGATTCCCCACTCCTCCACTTGCAGCTGGAATGGCCTTGGGTCAGCCATAGCTCTGGCAGAGGTTGTCCTTAAAAGGACAGTTGCTGTGAGAGCCCTCTCAGTCTCACCTACCTCGCAGGGTGTTTGTTGTGGGGGAGGAAGATAAAGGAGATTGTAAGCTGCTCTGAGACTCTGTGATTCAGAGTGAAGAGTGGGGTATAAATCCGATATCATCATCATCACCTGCAGCTGCTGGAATGGCCTTGGGTCAGCCATCGCTCTGGCAGAGCTGTCCTTGAAAGGGCAGCTTCTGTCAGAGCTCTCTCAGCCCCACCTGCCTCACAGGGTGTTTGTTGTGGGGAAAGAAGATAAAGGGATTGTAAGCCGCTCTGAGACTCTGAAATTCAGAATGATGGGCGGGATATAAATCTAACATCGTGTTTTAAACAGGATTGGTGGTAGTTAGCACCTGGATGGGAGACCACCAAGGAAGTCCAAGGTTGCTACACAGATACAGGCCATGGCAAACCATCTCTTTTAATCTCTTGCCTTGAAAACCCATCGTAACGTGTCTAGGCATGAGTGAATGTCCTCCACTTTTTAATTCTTTTGCCTTTCTGTTTTTCTTGTTATTAATCGTTTCAGTTCTCCGTGTTTCGCTCTTGGTTTTATCGGGGCGTTTGTGCTCGCGCGTGCTGTTCGGCTTCTAGAGACAATTTATGCTGTATCGACGTGTAGAATGGATGTCATTTCCAATAATATCTATAAAATATATAATGGGCATGTATCGAGACACTAATCAGGATGAAGAATACGCATGTTTGAGGGAGAGGAAATTTGATGCGAGGGGACAGATAATGATGGGAAAATAAAGAATACAAGGTTTGATTTGCACAAAGCTCAGCAAAAACAAAATGAGGATTTTTGGAGCAGAGTAGTAGCGATTAGAAATTAAATATAGCCTGTAATTGTGATGAATCCAGAGTGTGGCCCAAACAGACTCAGACACAAACAATATGGCTAGCCAAATGGCCATTGTTATAAAAAAAAAAAGTGCCCTATAATTGCAAGTGCAATGCAGTGTAATGGTTAGAGTATTGGGCTGGGTTCGAATCCTCACTCTGCCATTCATCTCATTGGGTGTCTGAGGCCAGCCATTCCTTCTTGGCTTTTCCTTACCTCACAGGGTTGTTGTGAGGATAAAATGGGGGCAGGAGGAACCAGGCAAACCAGCCCGAGCTCCTTGGTGGAATGGCAGAATAACAACAAACTCGATAGATTGCGTCCCATGGAATTTGACGGAACACCCACCCCTTCCTTTGCAAAGCCCTGCCTTCAACAGAATCTGTGGAGTCTTGTGAGCAAAAATTCTGTTTCATGAACTCCTGGCACTAAAGTTGTGAGCTAGTGAGCTAGTGAATCAATTAGTTTGCTCTGGGGTCATCTTTCCTGAGCTAAGAGAAAAATGGGTGAGCCAGAGGCTAAAAAACTGTGAGCTAGCTCACACTAACTCAGCTTAGACAGAGCAGTACTTTTTGGTCATATCTTGGAGCAGGGATGCTCTGTATTCTTGGTGCTTGGGGGATGGGCACAGTGGGAGGGCTTGTAGTGTCCTGGCCCCACTGGTGAACCTCCTGATGGCACCTGATTTTTTTGGCCACTGTGTGATACAGAGTATTGGACTGGATGGGCCATTGGCCTGATCCAACATGGCTTCTCTTGTGTTCTTCTGTGACACAGAGTGTTGGACTGGATGGGCCATTGGCCTGATCCAACATGGCTTCTCTTATGTTCTTATGTGACACAGAGTGTTGGATTGGATGAGCCATTGGCCTTATCCAGCATGGCTTCTCTTATGTTCTTCTGTGACACAGAGTGTTGGACTGGATGGGCCACTGGCCTGATCCAACATGGCTTCTCTTATGTTCTTGGCCTCCCAATCTCAGCCCAGCACTTAACTTTTGACTGGATTGCAGAACTGTAGATTCCAGATGGGGGATTCACACGACAGAGTGCTTTCATTTAAAAAAAAAGGGGGGGGGGGGTTCCCTACAGGTAGAAATCTAGCATGGCAGGCTACAGTCCTTGTTCCTGACATGCTGGCTTTCCTACACTCAAGGGGCATTTGGAATGCCAGTTAATCTGGAACCTACAAACTGGGGGAGAAATTAAGATCTTCTTTTGCCTTTTGGGAACACCTGCACAGAGGTTTTTGCAGGCTCTGGAAGGATGATCTTGAGATCGGCTGTGGCGTTGTGCTTGTGTGGGATATCACTCTTGCGGGATGGCACCCAGGGGATTGTAAAAGGTAGGGCTTTTTTTGTAGCAGGAACTTCTTTGTATATTACATCACACTCTTCCTGGAGTTTACAGTAGGCCCTGTACGAAGAGCCCTGTAAGCTCTTGGAGGATTGGTTACATCAGGAGGGCCCAATATGCAAAGGAGTTCCTGCTACAAAAAAAAACAACCCTGGTAAAAGGACATCTTATTGAGAATCCCTCGTTCCACAGCACTTGCCTGACACAGGTTCCTTGCAGCCACGTTTCAATCGACTTGAAGTGGTACTTTATGTCCCCATAGGTCTTTGAGACAAACTGGTAGGAATCGAAGATCTGCACTTTGCCCGTTTTCCACCTGGCTCCGAGGCTGCGTTCTTCTTCTCCCAGCCAGATTTCCACGTGGACGATGTCATGGGCTTGCCGCGTCCCTGCAATGAAGAAAGAATGCTGGGGAAAGTACCGAGGAGGGCAACCAAGTTGACGAGGGGATTGAGCTCCTTCCCTAGGAGGAGATGTTGAAGAGTCTGGGACTTTCCCATTTAGGAAAAAAAGACAAATTGGGGGGGACATGAGAGAGGGTTATAAAATTAGGTATGGAATGGAGAGAGTTGTCAAGGATAAACTTTTCTCTCTCTCCCAAAATGCTAGAACTTGAGGGCATCTAGAGAAGTTCATGGGCGGTAGGTTCAGGACGGACAAAAGGAAATACTACTTTACGCAGAGAGTGATGAAATTGTGGGATTTGCTGCCGGAGGATGTTGCGATGGCCACAGGAACCAACAGCTTTAAAAAAGGGATTAGACTGATTCATGGAGGAGAGGTCTATCAGTGACTACTAGCCAGGGTGGCTGAGAGGAAGCTCCACATTCAGAGGCAGTAAACCTCTGAATCCCAGTGCCAGGAGGCAACATCAGGGGAAGGCTTTGGCATTAGGGTTGCTGATCCCTGGTTTGGAGGCCCTCCCCCTGCTTCAGGATCATCAGAAAGCGGGCGGGGGGGGGGATATCTGCTGGGAACTTTATTATTCCCTATGGAGAGGTATTCCCATAGGAAATAATGGAGAATGGATCCACGAGTATCTGGGGCTCTGGGGGTGCTGTTTTTTGAGGTAGAGGCCCCAAATTTGCGGCGTAGCATCTGGTGACTCTTCTCAAAATACCCTCCAAGTTTCAAAAAGATTGGACCGGGGGGTCCAATTCTATATGCCCCAAAAGAAGGTGCCCCTATCCTTCATTATTTCCTATGGAGGGAAGGCATTTAAAAGGTGTTCAGTCCCTTTAAATGTGATGGCCAGCACTCCCTTGGAGTTCAATTGTGCTTGTCACAACCTTGCTTCTGACCCCACCCCCAATGTCTCCTGGCTCCACCCCCAAAGTCCCCAGATATTTCTTGAATTGGACTTGGCATCCCTATTTGGCATCTACATTCGGTTGTTAGCCCTTCAGGGGAATTGGTTGGCCCCTGTGTGAGATAGGGTTGCCAAGTCCAATTCAAGAAATATCTGGAGATTTTGGGGGTGGAGCCAGGAGACTTTGGGGGTGGAGCCAGGAGACATTGGGGGCGGAGCCAGGAGCAAGGGTGTGACAAGCATAATTGAACTCCGAGGGAGTTCTGGCCATCACATTTAAAGGGACAGCACACCTTTTAGAATGCCTTCCTTCCATAGAAAATAATGAAGGATAGGGGCACCTTCTTTTGGGGCTCATAGAATTGGACCCCCTGGTCCAATCCTTTTGAAACTTGGGAGGTGTTTTGGGGAGAGGCACTAGATGCTATACAGAAAATTTGGCACCTCTACCTCAAAAAACAGTCCCCCTAGAGCCCCTGACACCCGCGGATCAATTCCCCATCATTCCCTATGGGAATCGTTCCTGGAGGTGCATAATGGCTGTGGGGTGGAGCTTCCCCCGCCGGCCAGCTGGCTGGGGGAGGGGGGAAGCCTGTAAAACCAGGGGATCCCCCGCTGGGACCTGGGGATTGGGAAGCCTAGAGTGAGATGGGAGGCTGGACTAGATGGATCACTGGTCTGACCCAGCAGGGCTCCTCTGATGTTTTTATGAAGGCCTCTCTGCCCTGTTGCTGACCCTCCTGAGGAACTGGCTGGCCATTGTGTGAGACAGGAAGCTGGACTAGATGGACCACTGCTCTGATCTAGCAGGGCTCTTGTGATGTTCTTATGAAGGCCTCAGCGTCTCTGCCTAGTTGTTGGCCCCTCAGAGGAACTGGTTGGCCACCGTGTGAGACAGGAGGCTGGACCAGATGGGCCATTGATCTGATCCAGCAGAACTCTTCCTATGTTTTTATGATATGAGATTCTTTTCTTGGATGGGGGGGGGGGTGAGAAACCAATCGCGCTGCGTATTTGTGGGTCTGTGGGCCCCATAGCGATTGTTTAAATTGATGTATTTATTTGTTTACTGAAAACATTTTTATATCACCATTCTACCTGAGGGAGGTCTCCAAGATGATGAACACGAAAAACACCAAAACTTTTGAACAATTAAAAATACATTTTGAATTATCATCTTTGATGCCAGTGGCACCTCAGAGACCAACAAGAAGAGCTCCCGGACTCGAATCTAATTGCTGGACTGCAGAGCAGCGTGGCTACCCTCTGAAACAATTTAAAGTGATAAAACGATTAGCAAAAACACATACACAAACAATGTGAGGACCAGGACGGAGGTCTGGTGATCGTTACATAGATTCGTCACATAGACTACTTTACAAATGAAATTAACAAAAGGTCTTCACCCACTGGCAAAAGACCCTGATAGAGAGAGACAGATGAATCTCCCTCAGGTGATAAACATAAACATATGGAGCAGAGGTCCATCAGCGGCTATTAGCCACAGCGTATTGTTGGAACTCTCTGTCTGGGGCAGGGATGCTCTGTATTCTTGGTGCTTGGGGGGGGGAGGCAAGAATGGGAGGGCTTCTAGTGTCCTGGCCCCACTGATGGACCTCCTGATGGCACCAGGGTTTTTTGGCCACTGTGTGACACAGAGTGTTGGACTGGATGGGCCATTGGCCTGATCTAACATGGCTTCTCTTATGTTCTTACGTCTGGGACAGTGATGCTTTGTATTCTTAGTGCCTGGAGGGCAATGTGGGAGGGCTTCTGGAGTTCTGGCCCCACTGGTGAACCTTCTGATGACACCTGGGGTTTGGCCACTGTGTGACACAGAGTGTTGGACTGGATGGGCCATTGGCCTGATCCAATATGGCTTCTCTTATGTTCTTCTATGGAACAGAGATCCATCAGTGTCTGTTAGCCAGAAGGTATAGATGGAAGGAGCACTCTGTCTGGGGCAGGGATGCTCTGTATTCTTGGTGCTTGGGGGGGGGGAGGCAAGAATGGGAGGGCTTCTAGTGTCCTGGCCCCACTGATGGACCTCCTGATGGCACCAGGGTTTTTTGGCCACTGTGTGACACAGAGTGTTGGACTGGATGGGCCATTGGCCTGATCTAACATGGCTTCTCTTATGTTCTTACGTCTGGGACAGTGATGCTTTGTATTCTTAGTGCCTGGAGGGCAATGTGGGAGGGCTTCTGGAGTCCTGGCCCCACTGGTGGACCTTCTGATTACACCTGGGGTTTGGTCACTGTGTGACACAGAGTGTTGGACTGGATGGGCCACTGGCCTGATCTAACATGGCTTCTCTTATGCTCTTACATCTGGGACAGTGATGCTTTGTATTCTTAGTGCCTGGAGGGCAATGTGGGAGGGCTTCTGGAGTTCTGGCCCCACTGGTGGACCTTCTGATTACACCTGGGGTTTGGTCACTGTGTGACACAGAGTGCTGGACTGGATGGGCCACTGGCCTGATTCAACATGGCTTCTCTTATGTTCTTATGTAGGTGGGAGTCCCAAAGTTTTGGTGCCACCGCTGAGAAAGTCCCTTCTCGGGTCACCACCACCCCTCTAGCCTCAGAGGGCGGGGGGCAACCAAAGAAGGGCATCTGAAAATGACCAGACTGTATAGGTAGGTTCATATGGGAGAAGGCAGTCCTTAAGGTGGAGACGCATCCTTACAGAAAAATAGAGGATGGGAATTTCCAGAGGATCCCTGCTGGCTGGGAGGGAGGAGCCGTGGGCAGTAGGATTCAGACAGCATTCAGGGAAGCTAGGAGAACGCTGTGTTGGTTTGGTAATAAATGATTACATTAACTTCAGTGGAGTTAGGGACTGACCCCGAACTTATTACAGCCCCCACGACTGATTTGTTTTGTTTATTGGCCTGTTTGAGGTGGGTCACGAAATTAAGCAAGATGAAAAGCATAAAAACATACAATCATTAAAAGTAACAATCCATTAAATCCCAGTCCATTAAAAAAAAGCCCACCGAATAAAAGGATGCAAAAGCATAAAAAAGAACATTAAAATATAGATGTGCATAAATGGATAAAGGGGAAGAGGAAGGAGACTCTGCCGAAAGAGGTGGGTCAATGAGCAGATTGGGGGGGGGGGGGGAAGGTTTGGCAAACATTTACGTTGTGGATCAAAGTAAGTTCCTGAAATGAAGACGAGGTCCCCGGGCTTCAGGTGTTCCTCGCTGGGGAGTGTAATGGGAAGGGTGTCATATTGGTATGCTTGGTTTCCCGGACCGATATAGAAGCCAAAGTCTTCCATTAAGTCCTGTACCACTCTCCGGATAAGGCCACAACAATCCAGGAAGAGCAGAGATTCAGACTCTGGAGCTGCAGAGCGAAGCAAAGTGAGCATCAGTAAGAAGAGGAGGAGGAGATTGGATTTATACCCCGCCCTTCACTACCCGAAGGAGTCTCAGAGCGGCTCACAATCTCCTTTCCCTCCCCACAACAGACACCCTGTGAGGTAGGTGGAGCTGAGGGAGTTCTGACAGAAACTGGAGAGAACAGCTCTGAAAGAACTTATGACTGACTCAAGGTCATGCCAGCAGCCCTCAGCTTGTGGCTTCGACCGTATTCTTTAGTTGTAACCTCACTGGGCTGTCCTATGAAGCAGTGCTCTTTTCTATTCGTTCGGAACCTGTCTGTCAACCAGTTGCTTTTGAGAGCCGTGGATTATAATAAAATAAAACAAAACAGATTCCCCACCATCCCATCTCTCCACCCTGCCCATAATTTTACAAACCTCAATTGAATCTTTCCACCACAATCCCTCCCTAGCCATTTCCCCTCAGGGGTCATGGTGTTAGAAAAAGAGGTGCAGGAGCTCATTAATGCAACTCATTTGCATATGCCACACACCCCCTGACATCACCGGAAGGTGTGCTAAAGGATATCAGCTCGGCATCTACCTTTAAATGCTTCTTGAACTAGAATTGTCATCATAAAACCTTACTGCCATCATACTTTTTAAACTATTCTGTGCTATGTGGCCACAGTGGCATGTGGAAGATTTCTATCAGTCTGCCTTATGTGTTTTGGTTATTTCCCCCCTTTTTTGTGGGGGAAAATACTAGAGTTCAGCAAAATTCTCACAGGGGGCTTAAACAATGGAGCCCAGAAGCAAGTCCTTGAAGGGCTGTCGTACAGAGGATGGTGTGGAATTGTGGGGAGGGACGGTGGCTCAGTGGTAGAACATCTGCTTGGGAAGCAGAAGGTCCCAGGTTCAATCCCCGGCATCTCCAACTAAAAAGGGTCCAGGCAAATAGGTGTGAAAAACCTCCGCTTGAGACCCTGGAGAGCCGCTGCCAGTCTGAGAAGACAATACTGACTTTGATGGACCAAGGGTCTGATTCAGTATAAGGCAGCTTCATGTGTTCATATGTTTTCTGTGGCCCTGGAAGGTAGGACCAGAACCAATGGGTTGAAATTAAATCAAAAGAGTTTCCGGCTCAACATTAGGAAGAACTTCCTGACCGTTAGAGCGATTCCTCAGTGGAACAGGCTTCCTCGGGAGGTGGTGGGTTCTCCTTCCTTGGAGGTTTTTAAACAGAGGCTAGATGGTCATCTGACAGAGATGAAGATCCTGTGAATTTGGGGGTAGGTATTTGTGGGTTCTCCTGCATTGTGCAGGGGGTTGGACTAGATGACCCTGGAAGTCCCTTCCAACTCTTTGATTCTATTATTCTAATTAGGGGGGGGGGGGGGTTAAGAAGATGAAGAAGAAGATATTGGATTTATATCCCACCCTCCACTCCAAAGAGTCTCAGAGCGGCTCACAATCTCCTTTCCCTTCCTCCCCCACAACAGACACCCTGTGAGGTGGGTGGGGCTGGAGAGGGCTCTCCCAGCAGCTGCTCTTTCAAGGACAACCTCTGCCAGAGCTATGGCTGACCCAAGGCCATTCCAGCAGGTGCAAGTGGAGGAGTGGGGAATCAAACCCGGTTCTCCCAGATAAGAGTCTGCACACTTAACCACTACACCAAACTGTAGGTTTTGAGGTTCCAGAGCTTCGCTTCTGTGAGCTCCTTGCCAAAATGAGGCCTGTTCCCCCCCTCCCCCAAAACTGAAAATTAAAATTCCTGACCCATCAACTGTTTTAGTAGCTATTTTATGTATTATTACACTTCTGTCTCATTGTTCCTCCAAGGAGCCCACAGTGGCATAGATGTTTCTTCCCTTCTCCTTTTCAGCTTCACACAACAACCTTGCAAGGTAGGGATTTAAACCAGCTGAAGGAAATGCTCCTTACTGCCAGGCAGATGGTACTTCTTGGCATAGGGCACGCCGATGTAACTCTTGGCTCGCTCGAGAAACTTCATCCGGAGCTGCCACTGGGCTTCCGGCTGTCGTGGCCATCTTGGAATGGTCCCTTTTCTCCCAGCCAGTCTTCGCAGTTCCTCCTATAGCCGAACCCAAAGAAGGAGGAAAGAAAATGGAGCAGGGTCACAGATGTTCTGAAAAGACTGGAGGGCTAGCCCCAAAGCGAGAGCAACCAAACTCTGCCAGGTGAGCAAAAGTTGTGTATTGTGATCCAACGTTTATATTAATTTTACATTTTTATATTCATAGCCACTTTGATGTGATAATACAGTTGACTGCACCAAAACTTGTTGAGTACAATGCCTTGCCAATGTGAACGCCTGGGGCTCTTTAGCTTGGAGAAACGTCAACTGACGGGTGACATGATAGAGGTTTACAAGATTATGCGTGGGACAGAGAAGGTAGAAAAAGAAGAACTTTTCTCCCTTTCTCAGAATACGAGAACTCATGGGCATTTAATGAAATTGCTGAGCAGTCAGGTTAGAACTGATAAAAAGAAGTCCTTCACCCAAAGGGTGATTAACACATGGAACTCACTGCCACAGGATATGGTGGCTACAAGCATAGACAACTTCAAGAGGGGATTGGATAAACATATGGAGCAGAGGTCCATCAGTGGCTATTAGCCACAGCTTATTGATGGAACTCTCTGTCTGGGGCAAGTGATGCTCTGTATTCTTGGTGCTTGTGGGGAGGGGGCACAGTGGTAGGGCTTGGCCCCACCGATGGACCTCCGGATGGCATTTTTTTTTTTTTGGTCACTGTGTGACACAGAGTGTTGGACTGGATGGGTCATTGGCCTGATCCAACATGGCTTCTCTTATGTTCTTATGTGACACAGAGTGTTGGACTGGATGGGCCATTGGCCTGATCCAACATGTCTTCTCTTATGTTCTTATGTGACACAGAGTGTTGGACTGGATGGGCCACTGGCCTGATCCAACATGGCTTCTCTTATGTTCTTATGTGACACAGAGTGTTGGACTGGATGGGCCATTGGCCTGATCCAACATCGCTTCTCTTCTGTTCTTATGTGACACAGAGTGTTGGACTGGATGGGCCATTGGCCTGATCCAACATGGCTTCTCTTATGTTCTTCTGTGAAAGAGTGTTGGACTGGATGGGCCAGTGGCCTGATCCAACATGGCTTCTCTTATGTTCTTCTGTGACACAGAGTGTTGGACTGGATGGGCCACTGGCCTGATCCAACATCGCTTCTCTGATGTTCTTATGTGACACAGAGTGTTGGACTGGATGGGCCATTGGGCTGATCCAACAGGGCTTCTCTGATGTTCTTATGTGACACAGAGTGTTGGACTGGATGGGCCATTGGCCTGATCCAACATGGCTTCTGTTCTTAACATGTGCTAGCACCACATAAATAGAATCAGGACTGTACATAATATCCCAACTTTTTTTTGCAGTGTTTTTGTTATTGCTCAGGGTGGCGCACCAGTCACAGGGGAAGATACATACACACCAATAAGAATAATTAATAATTATTGTGTGGTATTGCGTGTGTAGAATAGCCAGGAGAACCTAAGATTGTCTGGCAGCCAGAAGTTCTAGCTCTTTTAAGTGTTGTGCACCATGAGGTGGAGATTTCTGAAGGCATCGGTTCCACATTGGAAACACAACCAGATAATTTGGAGCTCCAAAATAGATAGCCAGTGTGAAGTAGTGGTTAAAAGTGCCAGACGAGGATCTGGGAGACCCGGGTTTGAATCCCCACTCGTGCCATAGAAGCCCACTGCGTGACCTTGGGCCCGCCACATTCTCTCACCCTAACCTACCTCTTAGGTCCAGAGGAGTTAGCCATGTTGATCTGTTGCTGCAAAATAGTAAGGAGCCCCGTAGCACCTTTAAGACTAACAAATCCGATCCCCTCGTCTGAAGAAGTGTGTTTTTAGCACACAAAAGCTTACGTTCTGAATAAAACTTAATTGGTCTTAAAGGTGCCACTTGACTTCTGCTTTGTTCAACTGCTTCAGACCAGCACGGTTGCCCACCTGGATCTAAATCTGGGCAGGCAGCGCACCTGGCCAAAACACCATTGCTCCTGCATCCCCCCGTTTGTGCAGAGCTGTTGGGTGTTTTTACACTGGCAGTTTGCGACTTTCTATCTCCGCATTGTAAACTCACTGTTTGCATTACATAACAGTCTCATAATTGTTTCGCATTGTTGCTTCCCGAGGCATTTACATTTGTTTCATTGAGATGGGTTTCGACGCTGCCACAAAAGCGTTTTTCTCGAGACTAGTTTTGATCCGGTCTTTTCTCTACGGGCGTTTCAAACTTGTATTGTAAAAGTTTTCCTGCGTTTTAAAAGACTCCTCCAAAAGCCACCACAAGGTGCAGTAATTTGCATGAGAACTGACAGCACTTGAAATTTTTACATATCATTGCTTGCCTCATCTAGTGATTTAAATTTGCATTGTTTTTGCAGTGTATACATTTAACTAAGCGCTGGAATTCCAGCTGCCCTCTGATCAGAGACACCCCCACCACCACCACCAAATTGAAATGCTTAAACGTAAAAGGAAAATAATTAAAGCGGAACAGTGGCAGGCAATTTGAAGACTCTAAAACTCTGGATCAAACTGAATGTAAAAACACCCATTAAGTTCTTGCTTGTGTTAAGTTAGCAAAACGGGAGCCATTCCAACAGGGTGGCATAGCAGATGCCAGTAGATGCCACCAGGTGGCACTGCAGAGTCATCGTTTCGTTCGCAGGGCTTTTCTTTTAAAAAAGAGAAATCTCTTCCCTTCTAAGATGTTTTATTGGTGTCTTGCTGCGGTTCCTACTTCTCCGTTGCCCTTCTTAATTTCTCTCTTAGCCTAAGATTCTGTGGGCAGCACGTTTCCAGAGACCTGTGATTCCTTAAAGCACAGAGGCGAGCACTGAATAATGCGGGAGCACTGAGTGGGTCCTAGCGTTAGATGTTTCGTTTTCTAATAAGTGTGAATGCAAGGTTTCAGTCCGGGGGCCAAATCTAGCACTTCTAGGCAATGCAGTTAATTATCAGTCTTTGCTTTGGCTTTTGAACTTGCAGGCTGATGGGCCGAAATCAGCCAGTGAATCTTGACAGCGCAAGCCAATAAAGGTGACCATGTGCTTGCCCAGGGGGTGGCCAAACTTGCTTAACATAAGAACCATGTAGAATAAACATCAGATGTTGGAGAGCCAGAAACTATTAATGTCAGACATTTGAAGGAAGGAAGGAAGGAAAATAGATGGGAAAGGGAGGGGTGGAAAGAAAGCAATTTTAAATGCATTCTCCAAGCCACCGTCTGGCTTGGCTTGGAGAATGCATTTAAAGAGAGAAATACCTTCTCCGAGCTAACCGATGGGGCAGCGGGGGCTTCGAGAGCCACCAAATATGCTTGAAAGAGCCACGTGTGGCTCCCAAGCCACAGTTTGCCCCCCCCCCCCCGTGCTAGCATCTATACTTCAAACTGCTCTTAATAGCATTGGGCGCAGGACGGTTGATCAGTTAGCAACATGATTTGGTCACACTGTGAAAACTGTGCAATGGGAAAAGAAGCGTCCCCTTCAACTTTTTGGAATGTGGAATTGAGTTGATGTGGTGTTAACGGTTAGGGTGTCAGACCTGGATCTGGACGACCCAGGTTCAGATGAACACAGGATACAGATGAAGCTGCCTTATGCTGAATCCAACCCTTGGTCCTTCAAGGTCAGTCTTGCCCACTCAGACTGACAGCCGCTTTCCAGGGTCTCAGGCTGAGGTCTTTGACATCGCTGACTGCCTAGTCCTTTTCACCGGAGATTCTGGGGACTGAACGTGGGACCTTCAGCAAGCCAAGCAGAGGCTCTTCCACTGAGCCACAGCCCCACCCAGATCCTTACTTGGTCATGGAAGCTCGCTGGGTGACCTTGGGCCAAGCACACACTCTCATCCTCACCGAGTTGTTCTGTCGATAAAAAGGAGGAGGGGAGGACTATGTGAGCCGCACTGGGTCCCCATCTGGGAGGTGGGTAGGCAGGGTAGAAATGGAGTGAAATAAATCAATGGAATTAGGATGAGTTTCCCTCTGTTCTGTTCCTTCATAACTCCCAAGCGTCACAATAGTGTGCTGACGGTCCAGTCCTAAACACAGTTGCCTCCAGGGCTCTTTTTTTTTTCTGCCGGAGCACATAGGAGCAGAGCTCCGCCTGGGCTGGTCAGGGCTCCGGCTGGGCCCAACCCGCCATGCAGCAGCCATGTGCTCCCAGGCCAAGGGGTGTGGCCTAATATGCAAATGAGCTCCTGCTGGGTTTTCTCTGCCAAAAAAGCACCAGTTACCAGGGATGTTAAACTCACATGTTAAGAGGGCCAGATCTGACATAAATGAGACCTTGTCGGGCCATGCCGTGTGTGTCGTAAAAGTAGCTGAGGTGTAAACTTTATAAGGGACACAGACAAACACAATTAAAAATGTTGTATCTCTCCTGTGTGATCGAGGGAACCGGGCAAAGGAAGCTCTCTCTCTTTCCCTCCCCAGGGGACGAGGAGGGGGTGGAGCCACAACCAATTGAAGGAAAAGGGGCTTTGCTCTGTAGCTCCTGTGCAATTGAGCAAGCCTGGCAAAGCAAGCTGTGACATAGAAGGAAGCAAGAGAGAGGGAGAAGAAAGCGGACTTGCTTGCGGGCCTGATAGGAACCCACTGGGGTCCTGATCCGTCCCCTGGGCTGCATGTTTGACACCCTTGGGTTACACCTTTCTAATATTGTGGGAGCTAATAGACTCCAAAGGGTGTTAATCCCTCTTAGGGATCACCCCATGAGTGAAGTCGGTTAAGCTGACTATGTGTGATCGTCCCAAGGCCACCCAGCAAGCTTCTATGGTGGAACAGGGATTCGAACCCAAGTCTTTTTGTCTGATACTCCGACCTCTGCACCAAACAAGAGCAGACCAGACTGACCTTGAACGTCTGACTCAGGATAAGGCCTATATGACCCGATATACTTAACGTGTTATTCCTGTTTTGTCTCTGCATATCTTTAAATGTATTCATCACGTTCCGTGTTAATTTGCTGTTCAGCTTCTTTCTATAAGTCTGAATGGTTATATTCCACTTCTATGTATCTGAGGAAGGGTGCGTGCCTGTGAAAGCGCCTGGAATAAAACTTTGTTTCTCTTAAAGGTGCCACTGGACTCAGACTTTGTTCTATTACTAGACCAGGGCTTTTTTTTGAGCAGGAACGCACAGGAACGCAGTTCTGGCTGGCTTGGTGCCAGAGGATGTGCAATATGCAAATGAGTTCCTGCTGGACTTTTTCTACCCCAAAAGCCCTGCTTTAGACCACCGTGGCAACCCAGGCTAAGGCAGTTCTATATGTGCGTGATCAAGGGGTAAAGCCTCCCTATTGATCTCATCCTACACCTATTTATCTCTGTCGCCTTTCTGTCTCTCCCTCTCTCAGGGACTCCCACGATTCTTTGCTTTCTTTCCAACCTGTCGTTCGCCTCTGCTCTCAGACCCTCTCTTCGGTCACGCTGGAGGACAACTTCCCAAGCTGACGCTGTAATCTTTGGGAACCCCCTCCCCCCTCCTTTTTTATTATTATTATTTCCCTGGCCCGAGATTTCTTATTTCACAGTAGAAAGAGAACCAAACAAAGAGTGTGCTCAAAGTGATTTATTTGCCTTCTTCCTGGACAATCAAAGGAAATGGATACAGTATGAAGTGAGTCTCACAGAAAATATATATATACCTGGAATTGAATATATTTTCTTGAACGTGCAACAATAGGACTGCTGAGGGGGACTTCGTGAAAGCTCTCTCAGGATTGCCAATCCCCAAGTGGGAGCAGGGGATCCCCCGGTTTGGAGGCCCTACCCCGCCCTTCAGGGTCATCAGAAAGAAGGGGAGACTGATTCCCATAGGGTATAATGCAGAATTGATCTGTGGGTATCTGGGGCTCTGGGGGCTGTTTTTGGAGGGAGAGGCACCAAATTTGCAGCATAGCATCTGGCGCCTCTCCTCAAAACAACCCCCAAGTTTCAAAAAGATTGGACCAGGGAGGTCCAATTCTTTGAGCCTCAAAAGAAGGCGCTCCTATCTTTCATTATTTCCAAATTGAGAGAAGGCGTTTAAAAGGGGTGCGGTCCCTTTAAAAGCGATGGCCAGGACTCCCTTCGGACTTCAGTCGTGCTTGTCACAACCTTGCTCCTGGCTCCACCCCCAAAGTCTCCTGGCTCCACCCCCAAAGTCCCTAGATATTTCCTGAGTCTGACCTGGCAACCCTGCCCCAGTTCCAGAGGCCTAAGCAAAATCAGGATCCAGTGCGTGAAAATGAGGCCAGAAGAGAAGTAATAAAATCCCCCTTTTCTTTGCCCAGGTTTCTGGAAGGTGCAAGTGAACATCCAGGGAGCTCTGTGGATTTGGGAGTCACCTACCAACTCCTGCCCTCCGGTAGCTCAGCCCAGTTTGCGTTTCTGAAAGGCACGGCCTCTTAGCAACCGCTGGACGTCATCTGGCGCCTGTAATCGCAACATGGGGGGGAGGGCAAGCGGGGAGGAAGTGAAGCAGGTGTGTGTCCCGCCCCTAAAGTGTCTCATTGTCTGCCCTCCCAGAAGAAAGCTGGGCCGTGATCTCTCGGACTCTCCTGTCTGCCTCTGTTTCCGTTTCTTTTCTCCTGCCTGAGAAACGAACCCAAAGTCCCCTAGGTTTGTGCTCTCCTGTGTCCCCTTTTGCTGAAATTTCTCCCTGGTAAAATGTAGGCATTTCCCAACGTGGTTCGTGCCTCAAACGACTCAGCATTACAGGTATAAATGACGTACTTTTTCTATTTGTTGCCATCAAGTCACAGCAGATTTACTGTGAGGTTTTCAAGGCAAGATACAAATGGAGGAGGACGAGGAGGAGGAGAATTGGATTTATACCCCGCCCTTCACTCGGAGTCTCAGAGAGGCCTCCAATCTCCTTCCCTTCCTCTCCCCACAACAGACACCCTGTGAGAGAACTCTGACTGAGAACTGCTCTGGAGAGAACTTGTGACCCAACCCAAGGGTACCCAGCTGGTTACAGGCAGAGGAGTGGGGAATCAAACCCGGTTTTTCCAGATTAGAGTCTGCCACTCTTAAGGACTATACCAGGGGTGGCCAAACTTGCTTAACAGGAGGAGAAGAAGAAATTGGATTTATATCCTGCCCCCCCCCATTCCGAATCTCAGAGACTCAGAGTGGCTCACAATCTCCTTTACCTTCCTCCCCCATAACAGACACCCTGTGAGGTGGGTGGGGATGAGAGGGCTCTCACAGCAGCTGCCCTTTCAAGGACAACCTCTGCCAGAGCTATGGCTGGCCCAAAGCCATTCCAGCAGCTACAAGTGGAGGAGTGGGGAATCAAACCCGGTTCTCCCAGTTAAGAGTCCGGTTACACCACACAGAATCAATGTCAGATGTTTGAGGGCCACGAGACATAAACATCAGATGTTCGAGAGCTGCAAGACAGAAAGGAAGGAAGACGAAATGGAAAGAAAGGTGGAAAGAAAACAAAAAGATAGGGGGCGGGAGGAGGGAGGGAGAGATGGAAAGAAAGCAACTTTAATTTTAAATACATTCTCCAAGCTGCAGGCTGGCTTGGCTTGGATAAGTGATTTAAAGAGAGAAATGCCCGATGGGTTGGTGGGGGCTTTGAAAGCCATACGATAGATGTGAAAGAGCCACAGGTGGCTCCCGAGCCACGGTTTGGCCGCCCCTGCACTATACCAAACTGGCTCTCTGAGGCAGTTTGCCATTCCCTGTCTCTACATCAGAACTGTGGACTTCCCCAGGTGGTCTCCCACCCCAAGTGTTGCTGACCAGAGCTGACCCTGCTTATCTGTTGAGATTTGAGGAGATTGGGTTTGTCTGAGCTACCCAGGTCGGAGCACACAGGAACGGTCTGTCAAAACCCCCAAAGCCTCGTACACAATCTCTCCGGCTGCAAACATTGAGAGCGAGAACCACTGAGAAAAATATAAGGAAAGGTAACGAGAAACGGAATGGGAACCACTCACGGCTCCCTAAAACGGGGGGAGGGGCGCTCCTCAGACGTAACAGCAGGAAAATTTTAAGAAAAGGGAAAGAGTTTTGTTAGGGAGGGGGAAGAAGACAGAAGTGCTTCAGTGGAACTGCACTGCTAGAAGTAGGGTTGCCAATCCCCAGTTGGCGGCAGGGGATCCCCCAGTTTGGAGGCCCTCCTCCCACTTCAGGGTTATCAGAAAGTGAGGTGGGGGAGGGAAATGTCTGCTGGGCACTCCATTATACTCTATGGAGACCTGTTCTCATAGGGTATAATGAATTGATCCATGGGTATCCGGGGCTTGGAGGAGGGGCTGGTTTTTGAGGTGGAAGCACCACATTTTCAGCATCGCATCTTAGAATCCTAGAATCATAGAGTTGGAAGGGACCCTTGGGGTCATCTAGTCCAACCCCCTGCACAATGCAGGAAACTCACAAACCCCTCCCCCTAAATTCACAGGATCTTTATTGCTGTCAGATGGCCATCTAGCCTCTGTTTAAAAACCTCCAAGGAAGGAGAGCCCACCACCTCCTGAGGAGGAAGCCTGTTAGAATCACAGAAGAGTTGGAAGGGACCCTTGGGGTCATCTAGTCCAACCCCCTGCACAATGCAGGAAACTCACAAACCCCTCCCCCTAAATTCACAGGATCTTCATTGCTGTCAGAGGGCCATCTAGCCTCTCCATTCAGATGGCCATCCATCTGGTGCCTCTCCTCAAAAAAACCTCCCAAGTTTCAAAAAGATTAGACTGGGGAGTCCCACTCTATGAGTCCCCGAAAGAAGGTGCCCCATCCTCCATTATTTTCAATGGAAGGAAAGCTTTTAAATGGGATGAGGTCCCGTGAAATGCGATGGCCAGAACCCCCTTTGAAGTTCAATTGTGCTTGTCACACCCTTGCTCCTGACTTCACCGCCCCAAAGTCTCCTGGCTCCACCCCCGAAGTCCCCAGATATTTCCTGAGTCAGATGTGGCCACTCTAGTTGGAAGAAGGGGGAGGATTATTTTCCACTTCAATCTTCCTCAATCTAGACCCCCACCCTTGACCCATGGCTATTCCCCCAGGTGGTCCCACGGACCTGGAGAATCACCTTTCCGGGCGCAAGAGGCTGTAAAATTGGCCAGAGACATGGCCCAGAGATGGTTTGAGATAGGCCAGCCTTCTGACTTTTAAACAAGTGGAAGGATGTTAATGTGGCACGTGGAAGGTGAGGCCCTCTTGATAAGGTTGCCAATATCCAGGTGGGGCCTGGAGTTCAGCTGGAATTATGACTGATCAGACTACAGAGATTGGTTCCCCTGGAGAAAACGGCATTTTCGGAGGTCATGCTCGATGACGTACCGTCGACTCTAGGTGAAACCCCTCCCTGGATTTCTCCCTTCACAGGCTGCATCCCCAAATCGCCAGGAATTTCCTAAATTAAAGTGGCAAACTTACCTCTGGCACAATCTTGTAGTGTGTAGGAAGGGCAGGGATTGGCTGATAATCCTGGAAGATGCTGGATTTGGATTTTAGAAGATATTGGGTTTATATCCCGCCCTCCACTCCAAATCTCAGAGCCGCTTACAATCTCCTTTATCTTCCTCCCCCACAACAGATACCCTGTGAGGTAGGTGGGGCTGAGAGAACTCTTACAGCAGTTGCCCTTTCAAGGACAGCTCTGCAAGAGCTACAGCTAACCCAAGGCCATTCCAGCAGCTGCAAGTGGAGGAGTGGGGAATCAAACCCGGTTCTCCCAGATATGAGTCCGCGTGCTTACACACTACACCAAACTGGCTCACCTAGATACGGGAACCAGAAAAGGGGTTCATTAGGAAGGGGTATCAGAAAATAGAGACTGTCCCTCGTAAACAGTTATGGTTGCCAGCTCCAGGTTGGGAAATACCTGGCGATTTTGGAGGTGGGGCCTGAGGAGCACAGAGGTGAGACTTCAGTGGGGTATAATGTCTTGGAATCCACCTTCCAAAGTGGCCATTTTCTCCAGGGGAACTGACTCAGCTGCCCAGAGCTAAGTTGTAATTCCAGGAGATTTCTGGCTACCATTTATGGGGCAAACCCCAGACATAGGGTGCAGGTTGGGCCTCTGTGGAAATGCTCACCCTGCACGGGATCAGCAGCAAAACAGGGAAGAAACAGCCAGGCTTTTGCGAGACGAGGAGCTGGGCGTGGCTCTCTCCGCTGCAGCCCCTTCAGAGGTGACCTTAGGTGGGGTTAGCCTACCTTTCCCGACATCACTCCAGAGCTCAACCAGCGCCAAAAGAAACAGGTTCCAGCTTGCCTGAGGGAAAAGGTGGATCAGGAGTGGCTCAAAAAACGAGAGCCATGAAGACAGTCAGAGCACCCTTTGGGAGGTGCCTAGCCCTGACAAGAAGGTGACGACGGGGAGGGGGAGAATACTTTGAAGTAGGGTTGCCAGCCTCCAGGTGGGACCTGGAGTTCTCCTGATTTTACAACTGATCTCCAGCCGGCAGAGATCAGCTCCCCTAGAGAAAATGGCTGCTTGGAAAGGTGGACTCTGTGGCATTGTACTAGGGTTGCCAGGTATGACTCCAGAAACGTCTGGGGACTTTGGGGGTGGAGCCAGGAGACTTTTGGAGGTGGAGCCAGGAGCAAGGGTGTGACAACCACAATTGAACTCTGAAGGGAGTCCTGGTCACCACATTTAAAGGGACTCCACACCTCTTCAATGCCTTCCCTCCATTTGGAAATAATGAAGGAGAGGGGCACCTTATTTGGGACTCATAGAATTGGACCCCCTGGTCTAATCTTTTTGAAACTTGGGAGGGTTTTGGAAGAGAGGCATTGGATGCTTTGCTGAACATTTGGTGCCTCTACCTCAAAAAAACAGCTCCCCCAGAGCCGCAGATAACTCTCGGTCAATTCTCCATTATACCTTATGGGAATCGGTCTCTATAGGGAATAATGGAGTGCCTTGCAGACATTTCCCCCCAAACTTTCTGATAACCCTGAAGCGGGGGTGGGGCTCCAAACTGGGGGATCTCCTGCCCACCTCTAGGGTTGCCAAGTCCCCCGCAGCCTCTGGCGGGGGACTGTTCTCACACACGAGCTGTGCACATGGCGCAATGATGTCGCTCGCAAATGACGTCATGGTCATCGTGACGTCGCATGCCAGCTGCTCTAGAAGCTTCTGGGGGAACTCTGTGGTTTTCCCAGATGCTCTAGCAATTGGGGGGGGACTCTATGGTACGATAGGTACAATGCGGGCTGGCAGGTTGGGAACCTCTGGAGCGGGGGAATCTCAGTCCAGCCCAGGAAAGTGGCAGCCCTACCCACATCTGGGGCTTGGCAACCCTACATTGATCCACCCCCCAAAGTCTCCAGGTGTTTTCCATCACTGAGCTGGCAACCCGATGTCCTCTTAAGGGTATGCATGGCTTCATCACCCATTTCCTCCCCAGCCAGATCAGGGATTTCGACATTCAGCCTAATACTCGGGCCAGGCAGGCTTTTTCTGCACTTCCGCTTGCTCCGGCCCCTGTTTAATGTTTAAACAGCCTGTGCCGTTGGGAAGGTCCCTCTCCGGGTTGGGCCGGAGAAGGAAGGAGCCAGCATGACGGTCTCGGGGGCTATAAAAGACAGAGCTGCTGCACGGGGCATCTGGGGCTTGGGGAGAGAGGCAGGAGGGAGGGGCCAACGGTTCCATTTCTTTTCACCGTTGTCAGCATTCCCAGGTATCCACTTATTGCTGTCGGTTTTGCTTTCCCATTTCCATTGCGGATGCACATTTTTTATTTCAGGAAGCAAAGTATATGCTGAGAAGGTTTACCCAGAGATTGTAAGACACTCAAGAGACTCTGATTCAGAGAGGGCAGGCTATAAATCTGTGGTCGTTGTCTTCTTCTTCTTCAGCCAGTCTGGTGTAGTGAAGTGTGCAGACTCTTATCTAGGAGAACCGGGTTTGATTCCCCACTCCTCCACTTGCAGCTGCTGGAATGGTCTTGGGTTAGCCATAGCTATCGCAGGAGTTGTCCTTGAAAGGGCAGCTGCTGTGAGAGCCCTCTCAGCCCCATCCACCACACAGGGTGTCTCTTGTGGGGGGAGAAGATATAGGAGATTGTAAGCTGCTCTGAGACTCTGATTAAGAAAGAAGGGTAGGGTATAAATCTGCAGTCTTCTTCTTCTTCTTCTTCGAGAGCCAGTTCGGTGTAGTGGTTAAGTGTGCAGACTCTTATCCGGGAGAACCGGGTTTGATTCCCCACTCCTCCACTTACAGGTGCTGGAATGGCCTTGGGTCAGCCATAGCTCTTGCAGGAGTTGTCCTTGAAAGGGCAGCTGCTGAGAGAGCCCTCTGAGCCTCACCCGCCTCACAGGGTGTCAGTTGTGGGGGGAGAAGATAAAGGAGATTGTAAGCCACTTTGAGACTCTGATTCTGAGAGAAGGGTGGGGTATAAATCTGCGGTCTTCTTCTTCTTGTTATATGATGTGGAAATAACATGGGAGGAAAGGTACGTGCTTTTTTATACACAAATGCTTCGAAAAGCAGCACGATAAAGAGGCATTGGTTTAACTAGCGGTAAGAAGGTAGCAACACTGAACTGGGAACTTGGGGGGTGGGGTCAGAATGGAAAGGATGAGAAATCCAGAACTGCCTGCTGTTTGCAGGGAAATGTGAAAGGCTTCAGGGCAAGGGACAATAGCCAAGCAGAAGGATATTTGCTGCTGGGACTAGGGTTGCCAAATCCAATTCAAGAAATATCTGGGGACCATGGGGGTGGAGCCAGGAGACATTGGAGTGGAGCCAAGATCAAGGCTGTGACAAGCATAATTGAACTCCAAAGGGAGTTCTGGCCATCACATTTAAAGGGACGGCATACCTTTTCAATTCCTTCCTTCCAAAGGAAATAATGAAGGATAGGGGCACCTTCTTTTGGGGCTCATAGAATTGGACCCCCTGGTCCAATCTTTTTGAAACTTGGTGGGTACTTTGGGGAGAGGCACTAGATGTTATACAGAAAATTTGGTGCCTCTACCCCCAAAAAACAGCCCTCTCAGAGCCCCAGATACCCGCAGATCAATTCTCCATGATTTTCTATGGGAATAAATCTCCCTAGGGAATAATAAGAGTTCCCAGCAGACATTTCCCTCCCCTCCCCCCGCTTTCTGACGACCCTGAAGCGGGGGGAGGGTCTCCAAACCGGGGGATCCCCTGCCCAACCTGGGGATTGGCAACCCTAGCTGGGACCGGGAGTTTCTGTATTTGTTCTTCTTTGACCTCCACTAGGGTGCCCCCAGAGCCCTTCGGTACGGGCAGGCTCTGGCCCCAGATCCGCCAAAACGAGATCTCCAACCAGGATCCACGAGACTCCACCCCTGACCTAGGAAGTCCCACCCTTTAGCTCTCTGGCTGCTCCCTGTCTCCATCCTCTGCCACTCGGCCCCACCAAAGAGATGTGTGTCCCCCCCATGGCAGGCCATGTGCAGTGAGTGAGAGGACCAAAAGGAAGGAGGAGGAGATTGGGTTTATACCCCACCCTTCGCTACCCAAAGGAGTCTCCAAGTGGCTTACACTATCCTCTCCCTCCCCACAAAAGGTAGGTGGGGCTGAGAGAGCTCTGACAGAAACTGCTCGAGAGGAAGAGCTCTGTGAGAATTTGTGCATGTGGAGGAGTGGGGAATCCAACCCTGTTTCCCCAGATTAAGAGCCCACGCTCTTAGACATTGCACCAAACTGAAGGGATCAGAGGGTAGCTCCCAGGTTAAGTGAAAGAGAGGCATCCTATTTAGGGTTGCCAAGTCCAATTCAAGAAATATCTGGGGACTTTGGGGGTGGAGCCAGGAGGCACTGGGAGTGGAGTCAGGACCAAGCATGACGGAACTCCAAAGGGAGTTCTGGCCATCACATTTAAAGGGACCGCACACTTTTTCAATGCCTTCCTTCCATTTGGAAACAATGGAGGATAGGGACGCTCTCTTTGGGGGCTCATAGAATTGGACCCCCTGGTCTAACATTTTTGAAACTTGGTGGGTATTTTGAAGAGAGGTACTAGATGCTATGCTGAAAAACTGGTGCCTACAGATCCAGCCAGCCCAAGCAGGCCTCGCTCACCTGGGGCTCTCCTTGCCCCCCTCCACAGTCAAAAGGTCAGCAAGCCACCCAAAATCACATAAGAAGTGGAGAAAGGGTGGAGCGGGCTTCTCCAGGGGTTAATGAGGGCTGCTGGGGGCGTGGCAAAGCCCCTGGTGGCTGGCTGGCTGCCCGCTCTCCTAATCCAGGGATTGTTATGCAGCTGCACCTCCTATTCAATGGACAAGGTAGGTAGGTGGGAAGGAAGAGGGGGAGCCGTCAGAAAGGTTTAGGAGCTGCACTCCTGTGAGCTCCTGCTGAATTCAAGGCCTGGATGTAACAGGCAGGATTGCATCAACATTCTTTGTGTGTAAGGTTTATTGATCCACAACAGAACATCAGTTCACTGCCCCCAAAAGAAACGAGATGCTATCACTGGCGATAGCGTTTTATCAAGGCGCGTTGGTGAATATGGAGAGGGGGGAAACAATACAAATGAACTGACTATTGGTCACATTTTTTTTATCCCATCCTTCCTGGCTCAGGATGGCATCCGTCATTTTATCTTCAAAACAATCCTATGAGGTAGGCAGGGATGGAACAGGACACCCAGAGTGCTTTTTATTCCTCCAGTTCCAGAACGCTCCCCTAGTTGGGGTGGGTCCAGAGTAGAGTGGGGTTTGGCACAGAGAGGATTTCTGAAATGAGAAAAAGAAGACAACTGGGGAAACCGACTTGTTCCTACCACGACTCTCATGTTCCTCTAAAAGAGGATTACATAGATTCATGGAGGAGAGGTCTATCCGTGGGTGCTAGCCATTAGGATTAAAGGGAACCTCCACATCCCAGAGCCAGAAGGCAGCAATGGGGAAGGCCTTGGCCTCTTTGCCCTGTTGTTGGCCCTCCAGAGGAACTGGTTGGCCACTGTGTGAGACAGGAGGCTGGACTAGATGGCCCCCCAATGGTCTGATCCAGCAGGGCTCTTCTGGTGTTCTTATGAGGACCTCAGCCTCTCTGCCCTATTGTTGGCCCTCCAGAGGAACTGGGTGGCCACTGTGTGAGACAGGAAGCTAGACTAGATGGACCTTCACTGGTCTGATCCAGCAGGGCTCTTCTGATGTTCTTATGAGGACCTCAGCCTCTCTGCCCTATTGTTGGCCCTCCAGAGGAACTGGGTGGCCACTGTGTGAGACAGGAGACTGAACTAGATGGACCCTCACTGATCTGATCCAGCAGGGTTCTTCTGATGTTCTTCTGAGGACCTCAGCCTTTCTGCCCTATTGTTGGCCCTCCAGAGGAACTGGGTGGCCACTGTGTGAGACAGGAGGCTGGACTAGATGGACCCTCACTGGTCTGATCCAGCAGGGCTCTTCTGATGTTCTTATGAGGACCTCAGCCTCTCTGCCCTATTGTTGGCCCTCCAGAGGAACTGGGTGGCCACTGTGTGAGACAGGAGGCTGAACTAGATGGACCCTCACTGATCTGATCCAGCAGGGCTCTTCTGATGTTCTTATGAGGACCTCGGCCTCTCTGCCCTATTGTTGGCCCTCCAGAGGAACTGGGTGGCCACTGTGTGAGACAGGAGGCTGGACTAGATGGACCTTCACTGGTCTGATCCAGCAGGGCTCTTCTGATGTTCTTATGAGGACCTCGGCTTCTGTGCCCTGTTGTTAGCCCTCCAGAGGAACTGGTTGGCCACTGTGTGAGACAGGAGGCTGAACTAGATGGACCAGCAGGCTCTTCTGATGTTGTTATACGTGGTAAATATTCAGGGCCCTTTCAGTGATGGCCCCTATCCAAAGTACCATCTCTTCAGTGAAAGCTGTCTGTGTTGCCTCTCCCTAGGCAGATGAAACTCCCTCTTTTTATTTGCCAGGGCTGTAAAACCTCGAAGTGATTGTTAACTTGTGTTGCATTTTTTTAAAATTTTATTTTTGTACAGGCACTGTTTTGCAAATGTAGCCCTTTTTCCTTGATTTTTTTTTTTTTAAATTGGGCATTCTGGAAAAGTAACATTCCAGAAGATGGCAAATAAGTCGGAATCAATACAAATAATTCATAAATGTCATAATTTCACAACGAGCCCTCAGAACTCTCTGATGCGCTTCTGCAGTATTGATCTGGCTGGTGCGTTGGGCTCATCGTCACAGCTGCGCCAGGGAGAGCAAAAAGAAACAGCGAAGATCGCATCGGAGCTGTAGGCTTCCGCAGCTCTCGCTCTGAGCTGAAGGCAAACGGTTCTTTTCCCCCGGTCTCTCATTTTCACCTGCCACAGAACATTCCTTGAGTGTAAAGACGGGTGACCTTGCAAATTGCAAAGCGGCCGGAGTTGATCTGGAGCACTCTTGGTTTATTTTTCTCAAAGCCCCCCGGGAGGAAGATGGCTTTCGAAAATGCAATCTCTTACCTCCGAAAGTCAATTATTTATTTCAGTCTTGCCTTTTGCCTCGGAGCTCAAGGTGATACTGGACGCTGAGAGGCTGGCCGGCCTGGTATTTCCACAGGGGGTTTTCAGAGTGGGGTAAGGATTTGAACCCACATCTCTCACCACCATCATACTGGCCACCTTCACCCCTGGCCCAGAGAAAACGGGAGGAGGGAGAAGGCTGATGGTGGCTCAATGTTGCCACCCCCAGGTTGGGAAACTCTTGGAGTTTGGGGGTGAAGCCTGGGGACAATGTGGGGTACAATGCCACAGAGACCACCCTCCAAAGCATCCCTTTTCTCCGGGGGAACTGATCCCTGAGAGCCAGTTTGGTGTAGTGGTTAAGAGTGGGGACTCTAATTTGAGAGAACCGGGTTTGATTCCCCCCTCCTCCACTTGCAGCTGCTGGAATGGCCGTGGGTCAGCCCTAGTGGTTAAGTGCGCAGACTCTTATCTGGGAGAGCCAGGTTTGATTCCCCCCTCCTCCCCTTGCAGCTGCTGGAATGGCCTTGGGTCATCCATAGTGGTTAAGTGTGTGGACTCTTATCTGGGAGAACCGGGTTGATTCCCCACTCCTCCACTTGCACCTGCTGGAATGGCCTTGGGTCAGCCCTAGTGGTTAAGTGCGCAGACTCTTATCTGGGAGAGCCAGGTTTGATTCCCCACGCCTCCCCTTGCAGCTGCTGGAATGGCCTTGGGTCAGCCATAGTGGTTAAGTGTGTGGACTCTTATCTGGGAGAACCGGGTTGATTCCCCACTCCTCCACTTGCACCTGCTGGAATGGCCTTGGGTCAGCCCTAGTGGTTAAGTGTGCAGACTCTTATCTGGGAGAGCCAGGTTTGATTCCCCACGCCTCCCCTTGCAGCTGCTGGAATGGCCTTGGGTCAGCCATAGTGGTTAAGTGAGCGGACTCTTATCTGGGAGAACCGGGTTGATTCCCCACTCCTCCACTTGCACCTGCTGGAATGGCCTTGGGTCAGCCCTAGTGGTTAAGTGCGCAGACTCTTATCTGGGAGAGCCAGGTTTGATTCCCCACGCCTCCCCTTGCAGCTGCTGGAATGGCCTTGGGTCAGCCATAGTGGTTAAGTGAGCGGACTCTTATCTGGGAGAACCGGGTTGATTCCCCACTCCTCCACTTGCACCTGCTGGCATGGCCTTGGGTCAGCCATAGCTCTGGCAGAGGTTGTCCTTGAAAGGGCAGCTGCTGTGAGAGCCCTCTCAGCCCCATCCACCTCACAGGGTGTCTGTTGTGGGGGGAGAAGACAGAGGAGATTGTAAGCCGCTTCGAGTCTCTGATACGGAGAGAAGGGCGGGGTATAAATCTACGGTCTTCTTCTTCTGTAGTCGGGAGAGGAGCTGTGATTCCAGGATCCAAAGGTCCCCCCTGGAGGCTGGTGTTCCTACATGGCTTAAACTAGCCAGATCCCCTCACCAGTCCAGTAGGGGGATTTGGGGGGCATTTTGGGGCTGAGCGGGGGACAGCATGCAAAGACATAACCCAGAAGTGATGTCATCATGTTGAGGAATATCACACGGGGAACGCTCTGCTTTTTGGACAAACTCTATGGTTAAATCACACTTAAACCATAGAGTTTGCCCCCAAACAAGAGCATCCTTGGAGTGACGTTCCTGAAGCAACGACATCATTTTGAGGTGGCATCGTTACATTGGCATAGGGGAGGGGCTTCCCCTATTGGTCAGCTGGTCACAGCAGGGAGGAGCCCCCGAAACTGGAGGGGTCCCCCACTGGGACCTGGGGGACGGCAACCCAGTGTGGCTACTTGGTGAGCAAAACCCCCCAAATTTCACATATGCCCAGAGATGGGTGTTTTTAGGTAGGTTAAAACTGAGAGAAGGTTGCAAAGTCACTGAGGGTTCATCAGATACTTCAGGTATAGCTCCTGGTTTTCCTCCCAGATAGGGTTGTCAGACTCCAGTTGGGGCCTAGGGATCTCCTGCTGTTATTACTGAACTCCAGCTGGCAGAGATCAGCTCCTGTGGAGAAAATGGTTGTTTCGAAGGGTGACTCTAGGGCATTGCACCATGCTGAGACCCCGGCCTCAGCTTCAACAGAGGCTCACAGGAGCGCAGCTTCAGAACCTTTCTGAGGGTTCCCCCTCTTCCTCCCCACTTACCAATGTTCATCGAATAGGAGGTGCAGCTGCATAACAATCCCTGGATTAGGAGAGCTGGCAGCCAGCCAGCCACCAGGAGCTTTGCCATGCCCCCAGCAGCCCTCATTAACCCCTGGAGAAGCCCACGCCACCCTTTCTCCACTACTTATGTGATTATGGGCGGCAGATGACTTGCTGGCCTTTTGACTGGGGGGGCGGGTGGCCCAGGTGAGCCCCAGGTGAGCAAGGCCTGCTTGGGTTGGCTGGATCTCTAGCCAGCTCAATCAGGCCTCGCTCGATCGGGGCTCTCCTTTCTTGTGTCTGGTTGCTTTTGGCTGGAGTGGGGGGTTGCATATGCTAATGAGTTATGCTAATGAGTTCCGCCGCCTATTTTTCTACAAAATGACCCCTGCTGAAGCCCCTCCTTCCCCCAAACCCCGCCTTCTCCAGGCTCCACCTCTAAAGTCTCCAGGTCTTTTCCAATACAGACCTGGCAACCCGACTCCCACGAGCAAGGCTGTTTGAAAGCCAACCACTCTGGAAAGAGCTAGAGAAAGAGAGAGAAAGGACAGAAAGGCAGCTTGCTTTCCCTCTTGCCAAATGCACACTGGCAACAAAACTCTGGCTCCAGCAGGGCTGGCCAATCGGGATTGTGTTCAATCGCCTGAAAGACCACTCCGGGCTCACTTACCCAGACAAAAGACCGGCCAAGTTTCTGGGACCAGGACAGGTCAGGTTGTTGATCTTCAGAACAAAGATGGAAAGGGAGAAAGGGGGGCTCTGTCTGGGCCAGGAAAGACATCTCTCTGTGGGGATGGGGGGTGGGCAGGGGAGACAGAGAGACACCTAGTGCAGAGGTTGGCCTGAGGTTCTCAGGTAGGGTTGCCAGCCTCTAGGTGGGGCCCTGAGATTTTGCGGAATTTACATCTGAGCTCAGGACAACAATTAGGAGCCCCGTGGCGCAGAGTGGTAAAGCTGCAGTGCTGCAGTCAGAGCCCTCTGCTCACGACCTGAGTTCAATCCCAGCGGAAGCTGGGTTCAGGTAGCCGGCTCAAGGTTGACTCGGCCTTCCATCCTTCCGAGGTCTGTAAAATGAGTACCCAGCTTGCTGGGGGGGAAGTGTAGATGACTGGGGAAGGCAATGGCAAGGAAAGGAAAGGTCCCCTGTGCAAGCACCAGTCGTTTCCGACTCTGGGGTGACGTTGCTTTCACAATGTTTTCACGGCAGACTTTTTACGGGTTGGTTTGCCATTGCCTTCCCCAGTCTTTTACACTTTCCCTCCAGCAAACTGGGTACTCGGAAGGATGGAAGGCTGAGTCAATCTTGGGCCGGCTACCTGAACCAGCTTTTGCTGGGATATAACTCAGGTCATGAGCAGAGAGTTCAGATCACAGTACTGCAGTATTGCTGCTTTACCATTCTGCACCACGAGGCTGCTAGGCAATGGCAAACCACTCCGTAAAAAGTCTGCCGTGAAAACATTGTGAAAGCAGTGTCACTCCAGAGTCAGAAGCGACTGGTGCTTGCACAGGGGGCCTTTCCTTTCCTTTCCTTTCCTTTCCTTTCCTTTCCTTTCCTTTCCTTTCCTTTCCTTTCCTTTCCTTTCCTGACAACAGGGAACAGTCCCCCTAGAGCAGGAGTGGTTGAACTTGCTTAATGTAAGATCCACATAGAATAAATGTCAAATGTTTGAGAGCCGCAAGACAGGCAGGCGAGCGAGCAGGCAAATAGATGGGAGGAGGGTGAGGTGGAAAGAAAGCAACTTTAACTTTAAATGCATTCTCTAGATTGCTGGCTGGCTTGGAGAAGTGATTGAAATAGGGCTGCTAAGCCCCTGGTCCAGGCAGGGACTCCCCCGCCTGGGAGGTTCCCAACCCGGCGGAACCTCTACCTACATTGCTGGCACAATGATGTCACCTGGAAGTGATGTCATAAAAATGGTGGCGCGCATGTGAGGCTGCTCTAGGCGTTTCCAGAAAAACTCTATGGTTTCTCTAGACACTCTAGCCATTTGGGAGGTAAAAACTCTATGGTGCCTGTCATACCTATTGGCATTGAGGATGCTAACTGGCGCATGATGTCTCCAGGGGATAACTTTGGCACTGATGCCACTTGCCTGGCATTGCTGAAAGACCAGCTTCTCCCATGTCAACCGGCCCACCTCCTTGAAGCATCTTCTGAGTCTGCTTTGGCCAGGGGGTCAGCAGTCTTTTTTTGGCCTTTGGCCGCTGGAGGGATTCCAACTCAGGGGGTTGGGTGCAGCAGCAAAATCGCTCCCACAGGAGGTAGCGCAAACTACCAAATGTTAAGGAGTGAGATTTTATATATAGCTTTCACAGCAACTTGAAGAGTTGAAATCTCAGACAAAAAAATCTCCCTTGAAATGTCAGACAAAAATAACAGGGTGCCTTTTAATCGGCACAGCCCATCAGATGCCAGGCAAAGCAAAAGCCCCAATCTGGGCCTGCCTGCTTTCTAAAGCCCTTGGTGGGCACCAGGAAAAGTACTAGGAAAAGTACTAGGAAGTATTAGGAAGGGAATTGAAAACAAATCAGCCAGTATCATAATGCCTCTGTATAAATCGATGGTGCGGTCTCATTTGGAGTACTGTGTGCAGTTCTGGTCGCCGCACCTCAAAAAGGATATTATAGCATTGGAGAAAGTTCAGAAAAGGGCAACTAAAATGATTAAAGGGCTGGAACACCTTCCCTATGAAGAAAGGTTGAAACGCTTAGGGCTCTTTAGCTTGGAGAAACGTCGACTGAGGGGTGACATGATAGAAGTTTACAAGATAATGCATGGGATGGAGAAAGTAGAGAAAGAAGTACTTTTCTCCCTTTCTCACAATACAAGAACTCGTGGGCATTCGATGAAATTGCTGAGCAGACAGGTTAAAACGGATAAAAGGAAGTACTTCTTCACCCAAAGGGTGATTAACATGTGGAATTCACTGCCACAGGAGGTGGTGGCGTCCACAAGCATAGCCACCTTCAAGAAGGGGTTAGATAAAAATATGGAGCAGAGGTCCATCAGTGGCTATTAGCCACAGTGTGTGTGTGTGTGTGTGTGTGTGTGTGTGTGTGTATATATATATATATATATATATATATATATATATATATATATATATATATATATATATATTTGGCCGCTGTGTGACACAAAATGTTGGACTGGATGGGCCATTGGCCTGATCTAACATGGCTTCTCTTATGTTCTTATGTTCTTATGTACTGGCAGGCCCCATGGCACCCGTGGGCACTGTGAGGAGGATCCCTGCTTTAGGGCTATGCATCTTTTCTCAGTTCTATTCCTTCATTGTGCTAGACCCAGGTGGGCAAACTGTGGCTCAGGAACCGCATGTGGCTCTTTCACACATATTGTGTGGCTCTTGAAGCCCCCACCACCACCTTTCTCACTTTAAATCACTTCTCCAAGCCAAGCCAGCCAGCAGCTTGGAGAATGCATTTTAAATTAAAATTGCTTTCTTTCCACCTCTCCTCTCCCCATCTTCCTTCCTTCCTTCCTTCCTTCCTTCCTTCCTTCCTTCCTTCCTTCCTTCCTTCCTTCCTTCCTTCCTTCCTTCCTTCCTTCCTGTCTTGAGGCTCTCAAATATCTGATGATCATGTCTTGTGGCTCTCAAAAATCCTGATGTTTATCCTATGTTGCTCTTATATTAAGCAATTTTGGCCACCTCTGTGCTGGAATTTCTTTCCATGCTGCATTCCGTTCTGCCTTAACTTCAGTGGAGCATCTCTTAAATTAATTCCAGCATCAGAGCACGCACCAACTGCGCGCATGCAAAACTAGGCACTTAGGAAACACTGCACAAAAAGCATCTTGAGACATCTGTAGGCACCGTCTATTCCCAATGGCCTTTTATTTTTTTGCAGCCTCTGCTATCAATGCACACCTGTCCATCAGCTGCATAAAGGGAGGAAAGCAGATAGGAATGGAAGGAAATTGAAAAGGGAAGCAAACAAAACATGTACAGCACGCCACACAAAACAAACAAACAAAAAGGATGGAGTAGTGGAGAACAGAATCCACTTTGGAAACAAGATCAGGGGATTTGGAATTCCGGAATCCAGGGAAATAATGGGACTAAGAGCATTTCCTCCTCATACTATGTGCCAAATGTGTTTCCAGAACAAGAAAGGAAGAAAGGGAGGAAGAAAGGAAGGGAGGAAGGAAGGAAGGAAGGAAGGAAGGAAGGAAGGAAGGAAGGAAGGAAGGAAGGAAGGAAGGAAGGAAGGAAAAGAAGGGGAGGGAGGGAAGGAAGGAAGGAAGGAAGGAAGAAAGGGAGGAAGAAAGGAAGGAAGGAAGGAAGGAAAAGAAGGGGAGGGAGGGAAGGAAGGGAGGAAGGAAGGAAGGAAGGAAGGAAGGAAGGAAGAAAGGGAGGAAGAAAGGGAGGAAGAAAGGAAGGGAGGAAGGAAGGAAGGAAGGAAGGAAGGAAGGAAGGAAGGAAGGAAGGAAGGAAGGAAGGAAGGAAAAGAAGGGGAGGGAGGGAGGGAAGGAAGGAAGGAAGGAAGGAACACAGTGGGTTAACAAATGGGTACATTTGGACTGTGAGTCACCTGGTTTTATTAAAGATTGTTTCACAGACCTTGCCCTGGGTCTTTTGAAAGTTCCACATTTTTCAGGGCAAAGTAATAAAGCCCTTCCCCACCCCACACCCAGTCAGAATTTTCTGATGTTTGGGGATGGGTTGCCAGATCCAGGCTGGGAAACTCCTGGAGATTTGGGGATGGAGCTGGAGAGGACAGGGGACCTCAGTGAGGCACAGGGCCATAGAACCCCCCTCCAAAGCAGCCATTTCCTCCAGGAGAACTGATCTCTGTAGTCTGGTGATGAGCTGTGATTCCGGGGGATCCCCTGGTCCCACCTGGAGGTTGGCATCTCTTGGTGGCAGAGCCTCTGCTTGGCATGCAGAGGGTCCCTGGTTCAATCCTCAGCATTCTCAGTTAAAAGAACAAGGCAGGAGGTGACACGAAGGACCTCTGCCTCAGACCCTGAAGAGCCACTGCCGGCCTGAGTAGACAATAACGACTTCGATGGACCGTTGATCTGATTCAGCCTAGGGCAGCTTCATGTATTCATGTAATGAGGGTTTTTCTCTGTCCTGTCAGCCTCCCTCCCCTCTCCCACAGAGGCACACCCCGTTCTTGGGTTAGTGTTTGTCAATGTGAGGGAGACAACGGTTTCCCACAGAAGCAAACAATTAATAATGAATTAGCGCTGGGTGTATCTGTCGAAAGCGAACGTCAAGCTCACCAACAACGTTCACGGCTCTAATTGAAAGCGATTTCTTGTCCTCAATGTGTTTGTCCAGCCTCTCCCCGGTGCTCCCGCCTCGTAACGGCGGCTTCGGGTTTGGCTCTGGAGACACCGAGTCTGATAGGGGCCCTTTCCTCATCCGCAAACTCACTTATCTCCTTTATGGGTTTTCCCTTCGGCAGGAGGGGGAGTTTCATAAGAAGAGACAGGTGGGATCGGACCAGCGGTCCTCTAGTCCAGTATCTTGTCTCACGGAGTGGCAACCAGTTCCTCTGGACAGCCAACAACTGGGCATAGAGGCCGAGGCCTTCCCCTGACGTGGCCTCCTGGCTCTGGGACTCAAAAAGTTTAGTGCGTCTGAATGTGGAGGTTCCCCTCAGCCGCCAGGGCTCGTAGTCTTTGATAGACCTCTCCTCCATTCATCTGTCTAATCCCTTTTTAAAGCTCTGTGGCCATCACTAAATTCTCTGGCGGAGAATTTAACCTTTTAATCGTTCTCTGTGTGAAGTATACCTGTAATTTCCTTTTGTCCATTTTGAACCTACTGCCCACCAGCTTCTTTGGACGCCCCCCAAATTCTAGTATTTTAGGAGAGGGAGAAAAGGTTCTTTCTGTCAACTCTCTCCACCCCAGGCATCGTTTTATAAACCTCTGCCATGTCCACCTTTTGTCATCTCTTTTCTAAACCAAAAAGTCCCAGACGCTTCAGCCTTTTCTCATAAGGAAGGTGCTCCAACCCCCTCATCACCTCGGTTGCCCTGCTCGGTACTTTTCCCAGCTCCGCAATGTCCATTTGGAGATAACGGTGACCAGAATTAGACACAGACCAATTCGCACTCACATTCATCTTCTCAGAGCGGCTTCCTTCCAATTTCACACTATCTGCCCCAGGGCTACAGCAAACATCAGTGTTTTTACGCAGCAAACAGAAACCGCTAAAAACCAGTTTCTGTTTGCTGCACGAAAACGCCGATGCTCGCTGCAGCCCCAGGGCAGAGAGTGGGAAATCAGAAGAAACCGCGCTGAGACGATGAACGTGAGAGGGGCGTAAGGTGAGTGGGAAATTGGTCGAGGTATTCCAAATGAGGCTGCACCATAGATCTATACAGGAGCATTAACAATATCAGCTGTTTTATTCTCAATCCTTTCGCCAATAACCCCTAACACAGAGGCTGCGATCACACACACACACTAAATAATGCACTTTCAATCCACTTTCAGTGTACTTTACAACTGGATTTTGCCACTTCACACAGTCAAGTGCATGGAGAGTGGATTGAAAGTGCATTATTTAATGTGTGTGTGATCGCAGCCAGAGTTTGCCTTTTTCGATGCTGCAGCTCTCTGGGCCGACACTTTCATTGGGCGATACGACCTCAGCAGGGGGAGGAGCCTCCAGCCTCTCCCATCTTGGATTTTTCAAATTCAGGGCCGTATCCCACCATTCCCTGCTCATGTCTTGGTTTCCTAGTGGGAGCAGGGGAGGAGTCAGTTCCTGAGGTGTTAGTGAAAGGGGAGGATATTTTCAATGCCACCCTTGCCTTCAAGTCCTCAGCAGCTTCACCTGAAGTTGGCATTTGGAAGAGCAGAAAGTGGCCCAAGGTGGTAGCTCGAAGAATTGGATGCTCTTGCCTTCCCCAAAACCACGGAGTGCTCCTGTTGTAACTTCTAGCTTTGCTTGTGTGCGAATCTTTGTGTTCGCCTGTGTCCTTTAAAAAGTTAATATCTCTGCTACCTAATCTTAAATAGGTGCACACATGACCTGGCCCAGCAAGGTCTCATTTACGTCAGATCCGGCCCTCATAACAAATGAGATTGACACCCCTGCCTTGGCTCTATGGCAAAGCCTATGTTCCTATTCCATAGGTGACAGTGAGACAGGTAGGCTTGTGGCCTAGGGTTGCCAAGTCCAATTCAAGAAATATCTGGGGACTTTGGGGGTGAAGCCAGGAGACTTTGGGGGTGGAGCCAAGATCAAGGCTGTGACAAGCATAATTGAACTCCAAAGGGAGTGCTGGCCATCACATTTAAAGGGACGGCACACCTTTTCAACGCCTTCCTTCCATAGGAAATAAGGAAGGATAGGGGCACCTTCTTTTGGGGCTCATAGAATTAGACCCCCTAGTCCAATCCTTTTAAAACTTGGGGGTATTTTGGGGAGAGGCACTAGATGCTATATTGAAAATTTGGTGCCTCTACCCCAAAAAACAGCCCCCCCAGAGCCCCAGACACCTGCGGATCAATTCTCCATGATTTTCTATGGGAATAAATCTCCATAGGGAATAATAGAGTTCTCAGCAGACATTTCCCTCCCCTCCCCCGCTTTCTGATGACCCTGAAGCGGGGGGAGGGCCTCCAAACCGGGGGATCCCCTGCCCCCACCTGGGGGTTGGCAACCCTATTGTGGCCACTTCTAGCCCTGGAATTCTGGAAAAGGAAACATACCTCTCGTAAAGCCGTTTTTCTCTGCACATTTGTATCCCTTTGCCTGTGTGTGCATACAGATATGACTGTAATGTTTATTGCTGAAAAGTAATAGGGCTTTTTTTACTCCAAATGGCATGTTGTACATCAGCAATCCCCCAACCTTTTTTGGCACCAGGGACCAGTTTTGCGGAAGACAATTTTTCCACGGACTGGGGGAAGGGAGGCGATGGTTTCAGGATAATACGATTGTGCGCTTCATTTCTATCATTACATGGTAATCAATGCTCCCTGTAGGCTGTGGAGTCTTGTGAGGAAAAAATTCTACTTCGTGAGCTACTGGCATTAAAGTTGTGAGCTCCTACATAGATTAGTTTGCTCTGGGGGCATTTTTCCTGAGCTAAGACAACAATGTGTGACACAGAGGCTAAAAAACTGTAAGCTAGTTCACACTAACTCAGCTTAGAGGGAATACTGATTGTAATATATAATGAAATAATGATACAGCTCATGGACCGGTTGCTAACAGGCCACGGACTGGTACCGGTCCATGGCCCAGGGGCTGGAGACCCTTGCTGTACATCTCAGGGACCACCGATGTCTTTGTGGGCAGTGTCCAACTCCCTGTGAATTTTTTTTGGGGGGACAGCTGTCTTGAAAGATTCATGGAGGGAATTTATACCCCGCCCTTCACTCAGGGTCTCAGAGCAGCTTACAAACTTTTTCCATTCGCCTCCCCACCACAGACACCCTGTGAGATAGGTGGGGCTGAGAGACCCCTGAGAGAACTGTGACTGACCCAAGGTCACCCAGCTGGCTGCTTCTGGAGGAGGAATGGGAAATCAAACCCAGTTCTCCAGACAGGAGTCCGCCGCTCTTAACCACTACACCACAACTGATGCTTGGGTTTTGAATCCCTGCTAAGGACATGAAGCTCAATGAGAGACCTTGGGACAGCCCATTTCTATCCAGTCCCGCCCCCCTCCAGGAGGGACCTCCTGTTCTCCCTGAATGACAAATGATCTGCAGGTTACAGAGTTCCCCTGGAGGAAATGGCAGCTTCAGAGGTTGGACTATGGGACACCATACACCCCTCTGAACTAGGGTTGCCAGGTCTGGGTTGGAAATACTTGGGAGATTTTGGGGAGTGGATTCAGGAAAGGCTGCGATTTGGGGAGGGGAGGGGCCTCAGCATGGTGCAAGGCCATAGAATCTGCCCTTCCAAGCAGCCCTTTTCTCCAGGGGAGCTGATCTCGTCCAGCTGGAGGTCAGTTGTCAAAGCGGGAGATCTCCAGGCCCCACCTGGAGGCTGGCAACCCTACTCTGAATGCCTTCCCCTCCCCAAACACCACCTCTAAATTCCCAGGAATTCCCTGGGGCATAGCTGTCAGTCCTAGTCAGGGCTTTTTTTTAGCAGGAATGCACAGAAACGCAGTTCCGTCTGGCTTGGTGTCAGAGGGTGTGGCCTAACATGCAAATGAGTTCTTGCCGAGCTTTTTCTACAGAAAAGCCCTATGTGAAACAATGGTGCCATAAGGGGTGTGGCCTAATATACAAATGAGTTCCTGCTGGGCTTTCGCTTTTAAAAATCCCTGTGTGAAACAATGGCGCCATCAGTGGGTGTGGCCTAATATGCAAATGAATTCCCACTGGGCTTTCACTAAAAATCCCTGTGTGAAACAATGGTGACATCAGAGGGAGTGGCCTAATATGCAAATGAGTTCCTGCTGGGCTTTTGCTACCAAAAAAATCCCCATGTGAAACAATGGTGACATCAGAGGGTGTAGCCTATTATGCAAATGAGTTCCTGCTGGGCTTTCGCTACAAAAAATCCCCATGTGAAACAATGGTGCCATCAGGGGGGGGTGGTCTAATATGCAAATAAGTTCCCACCGGGCTTTCACTAAAAAAAATCCCTGTGTGAAACAATGGTGACATCAGAGGGTGTGGCCTATTATGCAAATGAGTTCTTCCTGGGCTTTCTCCACAACAAAAGCCCTGGTCCTTGTAGTCCTACTTCCCAGGGCTGTTGTGGGAATTAAAAAATGGGATCTTTCCATCCACTTGCTTCTTGGAAGAAGGACGGGATATAGAAGCGGGAGGCATTTATGGATGTGAGATACAGCCAAACCAGAAGCCGGTTGCTAATTTCAGCCCCAAATCTCATTTGCCAGCTCCATAAGGTTTTTATTAGCCATAATTAAAATCCTGCCCAGTTGACAGCTCTGTTCGCAAGACAAGCAGGACTCAGGAGTTCAAAACAAAGGCCATTCCAAACCAAGCTGGGAATTCACATTTTTTTTTATTTGAATTATACACACAAGCAGAAGAATGCTGTTTGATATACAAAAAAATGGGGGGGGGGAGGAAGGGGAGGCGGCCTTGCTGGTTTCACAGTGAGTTCAGGGATATAAACAAACACACAGACTCACACCCCGAAATCAATGGGATCGTATTCATTTGATTTGTGGAATGAGGGAGAAGACAGATGGATGCGGACTGTTCCTCCCCAGCATGTGGCGTTTGGTGATAAAACAGAGCCGGGGATATTGGCAGCACAATATCCAACCCGTCAATACGAAACACGGTAATTAATGGTAATTGAGAAAACGAGCTGCTGTCTCCTTCTCTCCCTTCTCGTTTTACAATCTGGAGCATTTCACAAACACGGCCCGCCCACCCGGCCTCCATGTCTTTGCTCCCAAACCGGCTGATCTGGATACCGAATGGGATTTTTTGGGGGGGGGTGAGTCATGGCGCCCGAGAACATCTTTGGCTTGGAGACGTTGGAGGTTCTTTAAGGTAATTAACGATGAGCAACGGTCATAAAGGGGGTGAGGGCAGCATGGTGTAACCCGGTCCCATCAGATCTCAGACGCTAAGCAGGGTTGGTGTTTGGAAGGGAGACGACCAAGATAAACCCTGCGGAGGAAGGAACCGGCAGACCCCCTCTGCGTCTTGCCCGCCTTGAAAGCCCCTTGCTGGGGTCGCTATATGTCGGTTACAACTTGGCGGCACTTTACGCATACACAGTGGTCGAAAGAAGAAGAAGAGAATGGATTTATACCCACGCTCCACTCTGAATCTCAAGGGTCTCAGAGCAACTTAGGGGAGGGACGGTGGCTCAGTGGTAGAGCGTCTGCTTGGGAAGCAGAAGGTCCCAGGTTCAATCCCCGGCATCTCCAAAAAAGGGTCCAGGCAAATAGGTGTGAAAAACCTCAGCTTGAGACTCTGGAGAGCCGCTGCCAGTCTGAGTAGACAAGACTGACTTAAAGGGAGGGACGGTGGCTCAGTGGTAGAGCGTCTGCTTGGGAAGCAGAAGGTCCCAGGTTCAGTCTCCGGCATCTCCAAAAAAAGGGTCCAGGCAAACAGGCGTGAAAAACCTCAGCTTGAGACCCTGGAGAGCCGCTGCCAGTCTGAGAAGACAAGACTGACTTTGATGGACCGAGGGTCTGATTCAGTAGAAGGCAGCTTCATATGTTCAATTTACAATCTTCTTTACCTCCCCCCCAACAGACACCCTGTGAGACGGGTGGGACTGAGTTGAGTGGAGGTGATCCAGACCTCTCCGTAAGGGTCGCCAAGCTCCACGTGGGGCCTGAAGAGCATTGCCCCGACACGATGATGTCACTTCTGCTTTTGCATAGGAAGTGATATCACATGTCGGGGCAACTTGTAACCCCAAATTACTATAGAAGAAGAAGACTGTAGATTTATACCCCGCTCTTCTCTCTAAATCAGAGTCTCCAGACTTCAGAGATCAGACTACAGAAGAAGAAGACTGTAGATTTATACCACCCCCCCTTCTCTCTGAATCAGAGACTCAGAGAGGCTCACAATCTCCTATCCCTTCCTCCCCCACAACAGACACCCTGTGAGGTGGGTGGGGCTGAGAGGGCTCTCACAGCAGCTGCCCTTTCAAGGACAACTCCTGCAAGAGCTACGGCTAACCCCAGGCCATTCCAGCAGCTGCAAGTGGAGGAGTGGGGAATCAAACCCGGTTCTCCCAGATAAGAGAGCTATGGCTGACCCAAGGCCATTCCAGCACCTGTAAGCGGAGGAGGGGGGAATCAAACCCGGTTCTCCCAGATAAGAGAGCTATGGCTGACCCAAGGCCATTCCAGCACCTGTAAGCGGAGGAGGGGGGAATCAAACCCGGTTCTCCCAGATAAGAGTCAGCGCCCTTAACCACTACACCAAACTGGCTCTCAAACTAGCTCATCGTAAAGTAGGGACCATCCCAAGGGTGCCCTGACCTGGATGACCCAGGCTAGCCTGATCTTGTCAGACCTTGGAAGCTAAGTACGGTCAGCCCTGGTTAGTGCTTGGAAGGGAAGACACCAGGGAAGTCCAGGTTCCCTAAGCAGAGGCAGGCAACGGCTTGCCAGCTCAGTTCTCATCTTACCTTGAAAGCCCTACGAGAAGATGACTGCAACTTGATGGCAGTTTCCATCCCATCCGTCCCAATGTTAGCGTTGTTTGGCCACAAACAGAAGAGGGAAACACCCACAGAGTTCTGTCTAAGGCCTGGTCAGTTCAGCTGTTGGATGGAGGCAGGTCAGAAGATTGTCCTTCCGTGTGCTTGCTGCTCACGAGTGGGGTGAGCACATGCAATGGACTTATTAGGGCCCACTGAAACACATTTACCAGGCGGGGGCTCTGTAAATTCTGTGCAGAAAGGGAAATTATTTAAAAACTGCCCGTCGAAATGCACACCGACCTAATTTGCATTGCTTTGCCTACATTTGCTTTGCATCACCGGCCGCTTTGCATAGTTCATTCAGGTCTTACCGGTTGTGGGAGACATGCGGTCATGGAGGGGGAGGGGGACATAACTCAACACACAGGCTTTGCATGCAGAAGACCCCAGATTCCAGTCCCTGCTATCTCAAATGAAAGGATCTCAAGTAGTAGAAATTTCTCTGCTTGAGTCTCTGGACAGCAACTGCCTATCAGGCAAGACTATGCTCAGCTGGATGGATGTACGGTCTGACTTGGTGCAAGGCGGCTTCTAACTTGGCTCCCTTTCCCAAATGCTTCGTCAGTAAATCCACCAGCACTTGGGTGGACCTCACCCAGGCACCTTCCAATCAATCTTTTCAAGTCTTAATAAATTAAAATGTGGCGTGATGGCGCTGGGCACTCTCCTGGCACTGCAGATGGCAGCCAATGGAGGGCAGTTGGGGGCGGGCTGGCTCTTGACGCAATGACATCATGTCACATGTTTTCCTTTACGTCACCTCTTTGGATTCACAAAGGGACACATTTGTAAACATGCCGATCCTCATGCCACAGATCACACTGCCCCACGATGGGTAATAAACTTTGCCGAACGCTCTGTTTTGCTTCTGTAGGCTGTGTTTGCTGTCTCCAACATCACCTTTGGGTTCTCAAGGAGTGCCTGGCAACTGACTGGAGGGCTGGGTGAGGGGTAGTGTCCAGGGAGAAAAATCAAAAGGAAAACAAGGCCTCATCTACATACAGGAAGTTGCCATAGAGTTTCCAGCGAGTCCTAGAGCTACCCTTTGTCACTTCCGGGTATCTCTAGGAATCACCAGGACCTCTATGATAAGAACTTCCTCTATGTACGCAAGCTCTTTTTAATTTTTTTTTTAAATTTTTCTCCACCACCACTAAAATCGGTACTGGGGCAATAAAACCTGGAGGTGGGGGATCCTCCATCACTGTCAATCCTGTATCACTCATTGGTTTTAAAAATCAAAAGGAGATTTGCTGTTTGGTGTAAAATCAGCCTCTGTCCTAAAATAGGCTCGCAACAGTTTATCATATAGAACCCAGCAGCTGCCACAGACGAAATGGCACAGGGTGGTGCCTTAGTGCGCTTGCACATACAATGGACACTGGGTGTGTCTCCCTCACTGTGCAAAAGCTTCACTCTGGGAAAGGAGCTAAACCACCCAGAATAGGAATTCTAGCACCCCACACTCAATAGCTTACCAAGACCTTCATGAGAAGGCGGGTAGGAAGGGTTGCATCAGTCCTTAGTTGTCGTGGCCCCTTCTTACACACCCAGGGAAATGCTGGTCGCCATCTTGGCGCCAGGAAGCTATTTTTCTCCAGGCCAGTTTGGCCAGGGATCCTGGAGGGTTTTGGCCATCTTCTGGGCATGGAGCAGAGGTCACTGGGTGTGTGTATGGGTGGTGGGGGGGAGAGGTATTTGTGAGTTTCCTGCATTTTGCAGGAGGTTGGACCAGATGACCCTGGAGGTCCCTTCCAACTCTATGATTCTCAGACATCGCCAAAAGACACAGATTGAAAAAGAAGAGGCACCAGAAAATGGCACCTGATAAATGGGAGCATGTTGATGATCTTGGGGGGGGGAGAGAAATGAATTCTCTGCGGTATCAAACTTCAACCTTGTGATGCAGCAAAACGGGAAGTAATGTCCCTGTTGACGCAGTTAAATATTGCGTGGGCAGGCACTGGCCAACTGCCTCTCACGTTCCCATCAGCCAAATTAGCTTTGGCAACATGGCCGTGCGAGATCGAGTATTCTCACCGCCTTTCCTTATCAGAGGACTTATCCCTCTGCAGGGTTTTACAGAGCAGCCTCGAGAGTGATAAAGAAGGACTTTGAGCCGACACACCTGAGCCCTTCCCTTTGAACACACCCCGGTGCTGGTGCCACAGCCCAGCACGCAGCCTTGGCACTCCCCAGTTGCAACCTGCCGAAGCAGAGACCCGGTTTTTACTTTGCCTCTCTCCTTCAAGGTGAAGACTTTGCCAATGCGATCGACGGCATTACCAGACAGTATTAGACGGGAATAGCTAAGATCTAACTGTGTCTGGTAAGACAGCGATCGGCAGGCAGGCAGCCCTGTAGGAAAGGCAGTAGGCATCAAATGCGGATGGCTGAGGCTGGAATGGGAAGAAGGAAGGAACGAGATATTGAGGCACATCTGTGCCATTTCCTGCCCTGCTTCAATTCTAGAGCAAGAAACGATGACGACAATTCTATAGTACCATATTTAGATTCTGTGCTACTTCAAAGCTTAAAAGACATTACAAAAAATCCTCTGATGGTAAAGGGAAGTTGGCATAGCCTGAGCCCTGCCAGCCGGTAATCTGGGCACGGCAACATCTTTACACAGTCAGTCAAGCACCAACATTTGGTCCACCACACCTCCTGTGTCCCATTTCCAAAGAAAGCACTACCGCAGAGAGAGCGCTGGTTGTCCTACCTTAGCTCTGTCCCTAGGAGGAAGGACCGAATGACTTCTACTCAGTTAGGGTCAACCCTTTCTAGAGCAGGCCTAAAGTTGTCCTCGCCCTCGGACAACAACCGATCTCTAGACTGCAGAGATCAGTTCCCGTGGAGGAAATGGCAACTTCGATAGGGCATCTAATCCCTAGAGAGCTCTCCTCAAACTCCACCTTCCCCAGGCACTATCCCCAAATCTCCAGGATTCCCCCAAGCTAGGAAGTTCTGTTGTTCCCTGCAATGCCTCTGCATTCATCCTTGATGCCACTTATTCCTGGTACTGCCTCCAAGAACACCTATGTGATGCTACTGGTTTTTCTGGGAAGCCCTTTGGCACAATCCCCCTTTCCTTATTGAAATAAAACCTAAGCATGCATCCTTTCCCACTTCCACTTCTTTTTTTTTGCCTTCCCTGTGCCAGATGTTTGACTGCAAGCTCCTCGGGACAGAGAGTCATCTTCTCAATAGTGATGATTCCCAATAATATCGGGGCACTAAAAGAGCCTGTTGGGGTGTAGAATGGGACGATATACCCTGATCTCATTAGATCTTGGAATCTCAGCAGGGTTGGCACTTGGATGGATGGAGGACCCCTAAGAAAGGCAATGACAAACTGCCTCTTCTTGTCATTATCATGAAAACTCGCTGGGTGACCTTCGGCCTGATGCAAACTCTCAGCCTTACCTACCTCACAGGGAGATTGTGAGAAAACAGTGGACAGGAAAACAATGTTCTAAGCTGCGTTGAGTCTCATTTGGGAAGAGAAGTGGGATATAAATAAACGAATGCAAACACGTGCATCACTTGCCTTGAAAGCCCCCTTGTTGTGGGGGAGTATTACAGCTGGTTGCAACTTTACGGCATCTATATACGTACAGCAAGCTTGCTATTGCTAAAATCTTATCTTGGCTGCATAAAGGAAGAAAGGAAAGGAAAGCTCGACACCAACTTAGCTGGATGTTTTCACTCGTAGACAAATGTCTGAAAAGGAATCGACACGATCAGGTTGTTGCAGTATCTGTTTGGGGTATGCACCTTAAGCAAACAGGCAGCTTTTTTTGCTGGGTTAAACCTTCAGCCCACCAAAATCTGCATCGTGGTTCCAGCTCTAGGCTCCGCCTCCAGGCCCCACCCACATACCAGATATGTTATGTCAAGCACTGGCATTCCAACAACTGCTTTGTTTTCTTGTCGACTCAGAAAACCAATTCCAGCAGTAAAGAAAAAACGCCCCAGTGCCAGAGGAAAGTCTCCGGGGGATTTTTTTTTTTTTTTTGCTGAGTTCATGCTGAATTCAGCGTGCCCTCAGAAGAACCAGGTGTGCGTGAGCGCATTACTACCAAGAACCTTTGTGTAGGTCGTAGTTTGGCTTTGTTTGCAAAGCAAAACAGAACGTCCCGCCCTTACAGCCCTTCATATTTCAGTCTTCATTAGAAGTCAATTGGTGTGTGTGGATCGCTCCATATTTTGCACCCATTCCTCCATCCCTGTCTGAGCCGCTAATCGGTAAGAGGGAAGGAATACCCCCAGCTGTGACCCCTCTTGAGCGAGTTCATTTTTACTGAGATAAATAAATCAAAAGGGTGGGTGAGGGAAGAACCACTCTTCCATCAACAGAAAATCCTTAAGAAAAAAATACAAAAGAAATCTTCCTTTCCAAACACTCTCTGGTACAGCACAGAGATTCAGAAGAGCTGGTCTTCATTCAGCCTGAATAACACACACTCCTAGTTCTTCTGTTTTAGATGTAACGATAAACTAGCAAGTTGCTTTTTTTATGGGAACAAGCCTCCGAAAGCCTTTGGCTCATACATCCTCCAACCCTCTACCTCTTGTGAATACTTTGGAGACTGGAGCCCGGTACATAAGAACATAACAGAAGTCATGTTGGATCAGGCCTATGGCCCACCCAGTCCAACACCCTGTGTCACACAATAGCAAAAAAACCCCAGGCCTATCAGTGGGGCCAGGACACTAGAAGCCCTCCCATTGTGCCCCCCAAAGACCAAGAATACAGAGCATCATTGCCCCAGACAGAGAGTTCTAACAATACACTGTGGCTAATAGCCACTGATGGACCTCTGCGCCATATGCTTACCCAATCTCCTCTATACTTGTATAGCTGTCTATACTTGTAGCTGCCACCACTTCCTGCGGTAGTGAATTCCATGTGTTAATCACCCTTTTGGTGAAGGACTTGCTTTTTTTAGTTCTAACCCAACTGCTCAGCAATTTCATTGAATGTCCACGAGTTCTTGCATTGTGAGAAAGGGAGAAGAGTACTTCTTTCTCTACCTTCTCTATCCCGTGCATAATCTTGTAAACCTCTATCATGTCACCCCTCAGTCGACGTTTCTCCAAGCTAAAGAGCCTCAAGTGGGTTCCAGCAAACCACAGTTGGCCCTAGCTGCATGGCAAAACAAAGTGTGGTTTGTCATCTCTCCTATAAGGGAAAGGTTGTCATCTTTTCCTCCATTTTCCATTCCCAGGAGGAGACAAGCCAGGAAAATCTGTAAACAAGAAGGACTTTCTTTCTGAGCTGGGGACAAGTGGATATTAAGTGGATAGATCAAGCAGTTGGGGATGAAATGGTGTTTCTGATTTAATTTTATATTTGTTTATATTTTGGTCGATTGATCTTTGTGTTATCTTTTTATCTACCTATCTATCTAATGCTCAAGGCTAATTTATTGAAGCTCAAACAGCATTCATACGGGTTATGGGGAAAGAAACAGTAAGTGGTATGGAATTAAAGAGCCACACATTCGATTTGTGCAAGCTAGAAGTGTGATCAAATAATTGTCAAAATAATGGTGCAGAGAAATTAAACACCGGCACTAGCAGCAAACATATATGAAGCTGCCTTATACTGAATCAGACCCTCGGTCCATCAAAGTCAGTATTGTCTTCTCAGACTGGCAGCGGCTCTCCAGGGTCTCAAGCTGAGGTTTTTCACACCTATTTGCCTGGACCCTTTTTAGTTGGAGATGCCGGGGATTGAACCTGGGACCTTCTGCTTCCCAAGCAGATGCTCTACCACTGAGCCACCATCCCTCCTGCTCCTGCAGCTCCACAGGTGACAGGCACACCTTCCTTGACAGGACAGAGTTGCTCGATCCAGCCATTCAATGGCACAATTCAGCCATCTATCTGACTGCAGAGCAGCCGCATTTTACGAGTCTTCGCGCTAGACCCAGATGCTCATGAATAGAGTGTGGTCACAGGTTCTAATGGGATGCTGGTGACAACAGCTTGTGACTTTCCCAGAGGCATATGGTTGGGCAGTCTAGGACACAGTGCAAGGCGGACCTTTTGGTCTTACCCAGCATGGCATTTCTGACATGACAGGTAACAACAGTAGTATTTACATAGAGCTTTCCTAAGAACTCAAAAGCACTTTATTATCTCACTCTGCAATCCTCACAGCCTCGTAATGGAGGTGTTATTATCCCTTGATTGCAGTTTGAGCTGGGTTGCCGGCTTCTCTGAAGGTTCACCTGAGGAGTTCGTGGCGAAGGTCGCACTGAACTGAGGACATTATGGCTCGCAGTTTCTCACTCTTGGGTGCTACCTTGGGCTGGCTCCAGACGAAAAGGATTACACAGGTTCATGGTAAGTTTGTTGGCTGTGTTTGTGCAAAATAAAACTCACTGAGAGAAGCTCAGCTCTGGTTACCAGATGCTGGTGACCAGTGTTCCCGCTAAGCTGAGCTAGCATGAGCTAGCTCACAGATTTTTAGCCTCCAGATCACAAATTTTTGTTTTAGCTCAGGAAGGATGACCCCAGACCACAATAATTTATGCAGTAGCTCACAACTTTAATGCCAGAGAATCATAGAGTTGGAAGGGACCTCCAGGGTCATCTAGTCCAACCCCCTGCGCAATGCAGGAAACTCACAAATACCTCCCCCTAAATTCACAGGATCTTCATTGCTGTCAGATGGTCATCTAGCCTCTGTTTAAAAACCTCCAAGGAAGGAGAGCCCAGCTCCTCCCGAGGAAGCCTGTTCCACTGAGGAATTGTTCCAACGGTCAGGAAGTTCTTCCTAATGTTGAGCCAGAAACTCTTTTGATTTAATTTCAATCCATTGATTCTGGTCCTACCTTCTAGAGCCACAGAAAACAATTCCACACCATCCTCTATATGACAGCCCTTCAAGTACTTGAAGATGGTGATCGTATCACCTCTCAGCCACCTCCTCTCCAGGCTAAACATGCCCAGCTCCTTCAACCTTTTTTCGTAGGACTTGGCCTCCAGACCTCTCACCATCTTTGTCACCCTCCTCTGGACCCATTCCAGCTCGCAACTTTAATGCCAGTAGCTCACAAAGTAGAATTTTTGCTCACAAGACACTGCAGCTTAGAGGGAACATTGATGGTGACCCATCTGAACATCTGAAGCTGCCTTGTACAGTGTTGGACCTTTGGTCCACCAGGTGTCACCTACTGCAATGTAGTATGGCTTTCCAGGATGTCATGCAAGGATCTTAAATAATTTAATTAGCTAAGGCCTTGTGAAGCTAGACTTTGAAATTCGGGAACCTTCCGCCCAGAATGCACCCTACCACTGAGTTAGGAAGCTCAGGAAGGATGACCCCAGACCACAATAATTTATGCAGGAGCTCACAACTACTGACCCGTAAACTATGACCATCTTTTAAATCTTTGTGGTAGCTCCTCAAGCTGAACTGGATGTTCGGTATCTAGATGTGCAGGAATGGGAAACAGAGAACTGAGATGTGCAGGAACGGGAAACACTAACATTGCCTGGAGCTTGAATTGTTCTCTGCTCTTGGGGGGAGCCAAAACTTGTTTTTGTCATGGTTACACGAGTGACATGATGGATTTGCTACTCGCAGAAAATGCCCCTGCTGTTGCTACTGCCGCTTGTGCTTGCTGGAACACAGTCTGACAGCTGTGCCAACAAGCAGTCATTCCTTGACATAAAGCTGGGCGGGGTATAAATCTATTCACCTTTTCTCACATAAATCAACCCCCGAGAAAGGAGTGAACTGGGAGAGGCTGCACTTCACTTCAGGGGCAACTGAGGTGACATTGGTAATGCGAGGCTGCCACTGACCACTGGCTAACCACGTAACTGCTCAAAATCCTCCCTTCAGGATTCAAGAGTTGGGTTCTTCGTGATTACTCAAGGAGATTACTCAAGGAGAACCGATAGAAAATAGGTGGAGAGGGCTGAGTTTCTAGACAGCCCTAACTGGATGTGATTTCTTAGAGGTGCATGTCATTGCTCCGTCTCGAAAATATAACGGGAAAGGTGGCTCCTCACAGTTAGGAGGAAAGTAGGGTAGGCGAAGTGAATGCAAATTACTTCTATTTTATCCTCACGAAAGCCCCACAAGGTAGGTTAAGCTGAACAACTCGCCAGCATGCATTTTGTGGCTAAGTGAAGATTAGAGTTTTGTCCTACTCCAATACTAACCACTGCAAACACCATCTTTCCGTAATATACATGTATGGAGACAGAGCACTCCGAGTCCTTCAGAACCCTCCTCTTTCCCTTACGCTCTTTCCCTCACGCTCTTTCCTCTTTCCCTCACACTCTTTCCTCTTTCCCTTATGCTCTTTCCCTCACACTCTTTCCTCTTTCCCTTACGCTCTTTCCCTCACACTCTTTCCTCTTTCCCTCACACTCTTTCCTCTTTCCCTTATGCTCTTTCCCTCACACTCTTTCCCTTACGCTCTTTCCCTCACACTCTTTCCTCTTTCCCTCACACTCTTTCCTCTTTCCCTTATGCTCTTTCCCTCACACTCTTTCCCTTACGCTCTTTCCCTCACACTCTTTCCCTCACACTCTTTCCCTTATGCTCTTTCCCTCACTTGCATTCTCATGTACCAATCCTAATATTAGACTTGAATGATCTATTTATAGTTTAATCCCACTGCATACATTGTTTTCTTCTCTGGCCTTTAATCCTCACCACAGCACTGTGAGGTCAGTTCGACTAAAACAGTGATGTGACCCAATGTCACCCAGCGAACATCACAGTTCAGTAGGAATTTAACTTCGGGGTTCCCCACACCCAGTCCAATACCACTATACCATACCATTCTTCTTATTCCCCCTCCCTCCGGTTAGCTTTCAGCCATTCACTTCCCTCCTTTGGTCAATTAATTGATTCTACCAAGGTTATTTTCAGGATTGGGGCCTGATTAAAGAAGAAGATGATACTGGATTTATACCCCACCCTTCACTCTGAATCTCAGGGTCTCGGAGCGGCCTACAATGTCCTTCCCCTTTCTCTCCCACAACAGACACCCTGTGAGGTAGGTGGGGCTGAGAGAGTTCTCTCAGAAGTTGCCCTTTCAAGGACACCTCTGCGACAGCTCTGGCTGACCAAAGGCCATTCCAGCAGCTGCAAGTGGAGGAGTGGGGAATCAAACCCAGTTCTCCCAGTAAGAGTCCGTGCACTTAACCACCACACCAAAAGATTCGTTACCAGTCTCGAAGCTGCCCTGAGTGTTAGCTGTCGGACAATGAAAGAGAACTTCTTTCCATTGCTTGAATGTTTTGACCACTTTCCAGTCTTCTGCAGCATGCGTCCCCCAACTAAGGCATCTACCCCCGCTTACCTTGCATTGGAGCCAGGCCTGGATTCTAGTGGGGCTTACCTTGCTGCTCTGGATCTCTGAAGTTTTCCGAGGATTGAAGTCGTTTGGCTCACCCTTTAAACATCGTTACCAGACAGTGTTAGAGTAGATTCAAGAAATCCAGCACTGTCTAGTAAGATGCCCACAGAGGACCATTATCCATAGCTGGGAGCAAGATGGAGGTTCCTTGAACATAAAATGTCAGTGGAAACAAACTGATAAAATGGCTTCCCTGAATTACTAAGGAACCGCCTTTCTGTACAGCAAATGAAGCGAGGAAACAAAACTCTGAGGAGAAAAGAAAGCAAAAATAGTTGACAAGGACAGAAAGAAAGCGAGGACCAGGTGTAACCATTAATCTCAGCTGGGCGGTGCCGATGCCAGCAGCTTCTACCTAGATGGGAGACCAGAAGAATCACAGGGAATATTCCATTCATTCTAATGGCCCCTTTCATGTCCTGGTCAATCATGACCTCTATTGAGGTTGGAGCAATAGATTGGGGGATGCCTTTCCAAACATCTTGTTAGGGTGAGTGACTACAATGGCGGTTCCTCAGGTATCACCCCCACCTTTCCCCCAAGGATTTGAGAAGTGTATTCCCAGAGTGCGTGTTTAGATTCATCTTGCCTCCAGTGCATTAGAAGTGTGTGCATGAACGCTGAGGCACTGCGCAGTGCACTGATGGTGCCATTCCTTTTGAATTTCTTAATCTGACAGATTATAGGACAATTATATGCTTCTAGGGAGCACGAGAACAAACACCTTCCGTGCTTTTAGATCGATGCAGGACATGCTATGAAAATGTACACCCCAGACAGCTGGTAAGGATCTTTGGCAAGGTGTAAAAATGGCTTCAATCCTTGCTACAGGAATAGGGATATTACTGATGCATCCCTATTTTAATCTAGAAATGGTGCAGAGTATATCATATTATTTAACTGGGCCTCACATGGAACAGAACATTCTCATAACAGTGTGGTAGATATCTGTATCTGAATCACACCTTTCTGTGGTAGCAACCAGTGAAAAGGAGCCATGGTCTAGGAGCCATTTCAAATACTCAAAACTAGGTGCATGTAGACATATCTGATGTGTATAGGGTTGCCAAGCCCCCGGTCCAGGCAGGGAATCCCACATTGGGCCGGCAGGAGGAACTTCCCCCTGGCATGATGACATCACCCGGGAAGTGATGTCATCAAAATGACAGCACCCATGCGGAGCCACTCTAGGTGTTTCCGGGAAACTCTATGGTTTTCCCGGATGCTCTAGTCATTTGGGAGGGAAAACTATGGGAAACTGGGGACTTGGCAACCCTAGATGTGAAACCAACTAAAGATTCTCCCTGCAATGGTGACCTAGACTTAGAGCAGAGAGGAACCCATTATGACTTGAGGGAACCCATCCAAGTTTGCAAGAGCTGTTTTTCTTTCTGGTCCTCAAACTGCGTATCATTATGTTGAAAGTATTCACCTCTAAGGCCGCAGGATCAGCTAGCACACCAGTGCTTCCCAAAACATGTCACATGGTTTGAGATCCAAGCCCTACCAAGAACCCCCAGAGCAGGGAAGAGCTTAAAGGGAACACTGGTCTTGTCCTACTTTTGATGACTCAGATGTGGAGGCCAGCTCTCAAGACACAGCATCTGCCTACCCCTCTCTTATTTATTTATTTACTTATTTAATTCCATTTTTGGTTTGCCTATCCCATAGAACAGGCTCAGGGTGGGTTACATCATAAAAACAATCAACAGTAAAAGAACAATAGAAGACCAATTTAAAATATATAAAATCTAAAACTACAGAGTGACAATAGAGATTAAAATGGCAGGTTCTGCCTCGCAGACATGGCCTATTGTCCAGGTCCAGCAGATCTTATAACTCTGGGATGGAATGAAGGGGGAGACCGGTAACTAGTGACGTCCACTGCCTCAGCTGAAAGCCTGGCAAAAGAGATCTGTTTTACAGGCCCTGCGGAAATGGAGCAGATCCCGCAAAGCCTGGATCTCCAGGGGGATCTCATTCCACCAGGCAGGGGCCAGGGCTGAAAATGCCCTGGCCCTCGTTGAGGCCAGATGGACATCTCTGGGGCCAGATATTACCAAAAGTTGTTGGGTCACTGATTGTAAAGACCTACAGGAATCATACAAGTGTCATCAAAAAGGATTTGCTAACTGGAATATAAATTTACTTCCTGACAATTGTCCACCCGGTTTTCCGTCCCCCCGCACAACAAAAGGCAGATAGTTCTCCAATCACCTGTGTAGCAAGTCATGAAGAAGGCTGCATGGGGGTACACAGGGAGCTGTCATGTGACATGAAGTGTCCAACGGGAGCAAGGAATTTTCTATCACCAGCAAGAAACTCCAGCTCCCGAACTGTATATCGATTGCTGGATGAGGTCACATCTTGACATTTTCTTGGAAGACTTTTTGTTATGGGGTGGTTTGCCATCGCCTTCCCCAGTCGTCTACACTTTCCCCCCAGCAAGCTGGGGACTCATTTTACCAACCTCAGAAGGATGGAAGGCTGAGTCAACCCTGAGCCAGTTACCTAAACCCAGCTTCTTCCGGGATCAAACTCAGGTCATAAGCAGAGCTTGGACTGCAGTACTGCAGCTTACCAAACTGCTCCACGGAGCTCCTAAGGGACAGGTTAAAAGTCTGCTCTGTGTGAAGAGGTCGGGGAGGCGGGGAAACATATATTCATTTAAATGCATTATTTGGAAAAATCATGGCCAGTACCGGATATTCCCCATGGATGTACCAGATATTCCCCATGTCTGCTTGTGAATTTTTCCTTTTTAAAATGCTTTGTAAGGTGATATGAAAAGCCTGCAGAATTTCTGCAAAGTAAGTGGCAAGAGACTGACTGTGGCATTTGTTTGGGGTCCCAGAAGGTTTTTTTCGTGGTTCTGTTGATATAGCTGCAGGTCTCGTATGCCGAATCTCAGGGTGTACAACCTCGAAATCAGAGAGTGGGAATTGGGGGAGCAGACGGAGAGAGCCCAGCAGTGTTTGGTCAGGAGCAGAGAACGTCACCTTGTTCCTAAGGCCTGTGGCTGCCATTACCCTTTAAATATCTCCATGGCTGAGGCCTACTATCTGTCCTTCCCTTCTGGTCACTAACCTCCACTTTCTGAAGTTGCTGCCGATCTTTTTTTCCCACGCAGCGTACAAGAGGCCATAATCATCATTACCAGGCAGTATTAGAAAGACAGAATACATCCAATGCTGCCCAGTAAGATGGCAATGACCTCCCAGGATCAATGTTTGGCCTCGAGGAATGGGGAATATCATTGACCTCGAAACCCCGGAATATTTATTTATCCATGGGAAATGCTAACAAGAGAAACAGCGCTGAGATGAAAGCAAAACTCAACGGGTTAGGATCTATCGGCCTCTCCTCCTGTCCCGAAATGTAAGATTTAAACATGTTACAGCTAAATCGAAGCATTTTTTAAAAAAGAAGCAAACCCTACCAATCGATCATTCCATGCGGTCTTGATTTTCATGCTTCCCAGTTCTTACAAGATTCTCTGTTGCACATGTTGTCATCTGCGGTGCAATACCTTGGATGCCTACTCAGGAGTAAGCCCCGCTGTATCCCACACTTCAAACTGCAGCTGTAGAGGCTTTACCCAAACATTTGAAGCTAAGCGAAACAAGCCTTTGCATAGTCTCCTTTATCTTTTAAACCAAGAAACAATTAAGTTTCTAATAAGTATGCTTGACAGTTGAATTTTAAAACCAACAATATGACAAGGGGGGGGGGATCACAATCTGGTCCAAGGCCCCACTGGTTTCATTTAGAAAGTTAAGCAAGTGTCAATCAGGTCACAAAAGTGCTTCATTTCAGTTGAATCGTGCCCTCAGACGTTTCAAAAAATCATGGGATTCGGTCGTCGGATTTCAAACATAAGCCCAGTTTTCTTCTAGCTTTAGAACACAAGTTTCTCGGGTCAGCAACTGGTTGTGTTGAGACACCCGTTTGATGCAAAAAGAGAGCCAGTTTGGTGTAGTGGTTAAGTGTGTGGACTCTTATCTGGGAGAACCGGGTTTGATTCCCCACTCCTCCAATTGCACCTGCTGGAATGGCCTTGGGTCAGCCATAGCTCTGGCAGAGGTTGTCCTTGAAAGGGCAGCTGCTGTGAGAGCCCTCTCAGCCCCACCCACCTCACAGGGTGTCTGTTGTGGGGGGAGAAGATATAGGAGATTGTAAGCCGCTCTGAGTCTCTGATTCAGAGAGAAGGGCGGGGTATAAATCTGCAATTCTTCTTCTTCTTCTTCAAAAAGGGATCTGACCAGATAGAGACTAGTGTGGTGGAGTGGTTAGAGTCTCACATCAGAGTTGGGACACCCAGGTTCAAAGGCCCACTTTGCCTCGACGTTCTCTGGTTGAGTTTGGGCTATTCTCTCTCAGCCTACCTCATAAGGTTGTTTTGAAAGCCATGTATGCCAATTTGAATTCCGTGGAGGAAGGCCGGGAGGAAAGTGAAAGGTGGAGGGAGCAAAGGAAACCCAAAACTTGGGGCAGTCTGTTCAAGTCAAAGGTTGTGCGGCAGCGAAACATTCTAGCTCGGTTCGTTCAACAGGAACGGTGATACTGAATAAACATAGGAACTGAAAGCCGGTCATTCAACAAGCAACCCTTCCACTATGAAAATCCCTGTTTGCCCCTCCCTGTAGAGAGGGAGAAATTCAGCAAGGCCGCTTGGCTGTGACTGCTTGGGGTGGAGACTGTTCTACCCCTCCCATCACCATTTTGATCTACGGCTCCATCAGATGTAATAAAATGGCCTCCAGCTTCACCTCAGGAAGTATTGGGTGGGGAACATGTTGGGGCTTATCCAAAGTGCAGTCAAGAGTAAAGAAAGGAGCTGCTGGTAAGGCTCTGACAATACTTCAACCCTCCAGCAAAGCAAAACCTTGTCTGGTTCGTTCTTCCACTACAAAATGCAGGTTTTAGGCCTCAAAAGCCCTACAGTTTTCAGAATCAGGGGGCTGAAACCCAGTGCTTTTTTGACCCCTGCTACCAAGAACACGCAGTCAAAGTCACCAGTTATAAAACAACCCTATGTACAACATCATGGGGATGTTTCAGAGTTCACAGATGAGAAGAAGACGACGACGACATTGGATTTATATTCCACCCTCCACTCAGAGTCTCAGAGCAGCTCACAATCTCCTTTATCTTTATCAACAGACACCCTGTGAGGTGGGTGGGGCTGAGAGAGCTCTGACAGCAGCTGCCCTTTCAAGGACACGTCTGCGACAGCTATGGCTGACCCAAGGCCTTTCCAGCAGCTGCAAGTGGAGGAGAGGGGAATCAAACCCGGTTCTCCCAGTAAAAGTCCGCACACTTAACAACTACACCAAACTGGCCCTCCCAAGAACCAAGAGATATTCAGCTCAGCTGAATCACATCAATGGCATCACTCACGGCAAGAGCCACAAGACAGAGAATGCAACTTTAGGCTGTTTCTACACTTGACAGAAGATCCTCTCTCGGTGCACTTTTAAAATGTTCATCTACATTGCACACTGCTGTAACTTCTGCCTTGCTTTGCATAGTCTTAAGTCGTCTACACTCATTTTCTTTAATTGGCACTGAAAGTGGTTGCACCCTGGAGTTGCTCCTCGCTTTACAAGAGTACTTTTGAACAAGAGTTTTCTTCAGGTTGATTCAATGCTCGTAAAATCAGAATCAACCCTGAGTGTAGAAAGAGCCTCAAAATCTGAGGCAGAAGGAATAGCACAATCCGTTTTCTCCTTGAGATCAGTTTTGGTTCTGTTCGGGAATGCTTGGATGTTTTCCAATTAGCTACGGCACATAAATTGAACCTCTGTATTCAAAGGCAGTCAGCCTGCAAATGAAAGATGCTAGGCACAAACACCAGGGGATGACCACTGCTCCCCCACTGCACTGAAAGCATCTGCCCGGTCACTTCTGAAACAAGATGTTTAATCTGATTGGCTTTTAGCCCCATTCAGAAAAGAGCTGGTTCTTAAGTTCAGTGTGTTTCACACATTCAACAAACCCCATCTACTTTCCTTTAATGGTACTGTGTATATGTTGTAGAAGAAAACACCCTACACACACACTCCTCATCAGCAACTAATTTTACTCAAGTTTCATGCTGACAAGAGTACATGATCAATGGGCCAAAACCCTAATTTGCATTCCCTTAAATTTGCTTCTGCCCTGACCTGGATGGCTTACATCAGGGGTCTCAAACATGCGGCCCAGGAGCTGAATCAGGCCCCCAGAGGGCTTCTATCAGGCGCCTGAGCAACTGGCTCTTGTCTGCTTCCTTCTGCCTCCCTCTTGCTTCCTTCTGCATCACAGCTTGTTTTGCAAGGCTTGCTCAATCGCACAGGAGCTACAAAACAAAACCTTTATTTTCCCCATTGGTTGAGGCTCCTCCATTGGTCGAGGAGGCAGGGAAAGAGCTTCCTTTGTCCAGTTCCCTGGATCCCATGGGAGAAATGCAAAGAAAGCACCTTTAAGACCAACAAGTGCTAATGTTTTAACTTTAATTATGTTTGGCTGTGTCCTTTAAAAAGTTTATATCTCTGCTACCTAATCTTAAATAGGAACACACATGGCCCAGCCCAACAAGGTTTCATTTATGTCAGATCCGGCCTTCATAACAAATGAGTTTGACACCCCTGGCCTAGTCTACCCCGGTCTTGTCAGATCTCAGAAGCTAAGTGGGGTCAGCCCTGGTAAGTACTTGGGTGGGAGACCAACAGAGAAGTTCAGAGAACATTCCACAGAGGCAATGGCAAACCACCTCTGTTCATCTCTTGCCTAGAAAACCCCATGGGGTCTCCGTAAGTCAGCTTTGAATTATTGTCTCGCTCCCCATACAATTTAGTTTAAAGTCCTCCTTACTAGGTTAGCAACTTGCAGGCACCTTCTGCCATCGAATTTCCTTCCAAGTGCCACGACACTGTTTTTTTGTATCCTTTCTCCCCTTCTTGGCTGGCCCTTGAATTGGGAAACAGACTGGGGAGGGGGGCAGATGTGGCTGGGTGCATTCCACCTGCTGTCCTTGACCTTAAATTTTCCTTTCTTACTTAACATGGCTGAAATGAATATTTGCACGTATTCGGCATCCGCGGAATTTTCATCCCCAAAATTTTTAACATGAAATCCAACGTCCAATTATACATTTTCCACGCAAAATTGCACCTTCCCTACAACCAGAGACGGGATACTTAGTTCTTGATAGCTGAGGGAGGCATCAGAAATGCGCTCTCATAAACCGTCAGCTCTCTGGTACCATCAGTTGCTAAACTGCATTTTCGTACCGGCAGTTAAAATGCTATCATGTATCATCTTTGAAATACTGGAAGCAAAAAATTGCGGGATATCAGAGGCAATCCCCAAATATGCAGTGAATATCCGACAAATGCAAGACGGTCAAGAGTTGTCCTGGAGCATATTTCACCTCTGAACTCGCAGAGGAGAATTTTTGGGAGCGAATCTGGCACAGCTCTACTGCCAAGGGTTAATTTTATGACAGGATCCATTCAGTTCTGCCGCTCTACCCATTCCCAAGGAGAAACCCTCAGCTCTGCTTCTTCCTAGTTATTAGGTAACTGTCAGAAAAGATAAAGGAAATCAAATTCAGCTGACAGCCAGCCATGTTCCATTTAGTTTGTACAAAAGGTTCTCTTCCTTTTTACATTCTTTTCTCCTTTTTCCATTCCCCCCCCCCACTGGCATCAATAATTCATGGATTTTAAAAATAATAATAACAAAATACCCCAGATAAGCAATAGGAACATTTATTCTCTGGCCGCTGGCTGCCTTGAGAAAGGGGAAGACTTAGATAGGGGAGTGTGATTTTATTTGAAATGCTTATGATTCGTTTTGCGGAGGGGGGGGGGTTACAGTTGGTCACGTGGTGCTTGGGGCGAAGTCCAGGCAAGTACGTGTGAAAAACCTCAGCTTGAGAAAGCGCAGAAAAGGGCAACTAGAATGATGAAAAGGTTGGAACACTTCCCCTATGAAGAAAGGTTAAAACGCTTGGGGCTCTTTAGCTTGGAGAAATGTCGACTGCGGGGTGACATGGTAGAGGTTTCCAAGATTATGCATGGGATGGAGAAGGCAGAGAAAGAAGTCCTTTTCTCCCTTTCTCACAATACGAGAACTCATGGCCACTCCATGAAATTGCTGAGCAGTCGGATTAGAACGGATAAAAGGAAGTACTTCTTCACCCAAAGGGTGATTAACACGTGGAATTCACTGCCACAGGAGGTGGCGGCAGCTACAAGCATCGACAGTTTCAAGAAGAGAATGGATATGCATATTTATTTATTTATTTTATTCCATTTGTATCCCGCCCTCCTCGCCAAAGCAGGTTCAGGAGCAGAGGTCCATCAGTGGCTTTTAGCCACAGCATATTGATGGAACTCTCTGTCTGGGGCAGTGATGCTCTGTATTCTTGTGCTTGGGGGGGGGGCACAGTGGGAAGGCTTCTAGCCCCACTGGTGGACCTCTTGATGGCGCTTGGGTTTTTTGGCCACTGTGTGACACAGAGTGTTGGACTGGATGGGCCATTGGCCTGATCCAACATGGCTTCTCTTATGTTCTTCTGTGACACAGAGTGTTGGACTGGATGGGCCACTGGCCTGATCCAACAAGGCTTCTCTTCTGTTCTTATGTGACACAGAGTGTTGGACTGGATGGGCCATTGGCCTGATCCAACATGGCTTCTCTTCTGTTCTTATGTGACACAGAGTGTCGGACTGGATGGGCCATTGGCCTGATCCAACATGGCTTCTCTTATGTTCTTATGACCTGGAGAGCCGCTGCCAGTCTGAGTAGACAAAACTGACTTTGATGGACCAAGGGTCTGATTCAGTAGAAGGCAGCTTCATATGTTCCTATGAACCAAAAGCTGGAAGGAAGATAAGAGAGGTGCAGAAATTTGGCACATGAATTAGCCTTAAGCATCGCAGTTGGGGTTTTTTTTCCAAGTAAGGATTTCATTAAAAAGAACAGTGTACAAAAATAAATCATTGCACATCTAAGTTAATGGGAGGGGAGGTCCTAAAAACTGGCATAATGAAAGCTCAAATTTAATCTCTTTATATCAGTGCAACCATTAAGATGAGGGGTGGGGGTGGTCAATCACACTTTTATGGCTGTTGTTGTCGTTTTGTCATTCACACTTTCAAGAGAGTTTGAATTAAAGGGGAAAGGATGTGAATAAAGTTACCGGGCTCTGATAAAGACTTCAGAGCCACAGACTTTAGAGGCCTCGGGTATGATCTCTATATAGTTTCCTGCCCAGATTATAACCCGCTTGGTCCACAGAAGATCCTGGGTTCAAAGGCAGAGCCCCAGTTTGCATGCGCAGCACAGGACCAGGGCGTGTATGTGTGCGAGCTCTCATTCATAAGTGATGTTGAATGGGTGTAACGGCAGGGCTGGTACCCATGAGCTAGGAATGAGTGCCAATAGGAATTGGCGGTCTAGGAACACTTCAGGAAGTAAAATCTGGACCCTAGCATTTGTTGAATGCATACTGAGTCAGGCCACGGGGCCTGGGCCTTCTAAGGTCAGCTGGAACATACCAACGATCCATCTAGTCTTTTATCCTGTGGCCAGCTAGATGTCCTAGAAAGCCTACAGTGGGAACATCGGTGTGTTTAAAATGCCATCAAGTCACAGCTGACTTACAGTGACCTCGTAGGATTTTCAAGGCAAGAGACTAACAGAAGTGGTTTGCCATTGCTTGCCTCTGTGCAGTGACCCTGGTATTCCTTGGTCTGTTTTAGCTTTCTCGGGGTGTCTGTTGTGGGGGGAGAAGATATAGGAGATTGTAAGCCGCTCTGAGTCTCTGATTCAGGGAGAAGGGCGGGGTATAAATCTGCAATTCTTCTTCTCCTCTTCCTCCTCCTCCTCGTTCGTATTCCCATCCAAATATTAACCAGGGCCGAGCCTCTTTAGCTTCTGAGATCTGCTGAGAGCAGACTAACCTGGGCCAGAAAGGTCATGGTGGGGAAATATAGAGGTCAAAGCTTTTTAACTGGAAAAGCTAAGAATGGAACCTGGGATTTTCCACGGGCCAGCCAAGTGCTCCGCTGCTTAGTCACTTCTCTAGCCTCCCCCTCTTTTTCTTTAACGTCAGTTTAACATAAAGGTCACTGGGAGAACTCTCCTCTAACTTCAGGCAAGCAGAGCGGGCCTCCTGCCATTCCGGTTCAGCAGAGCAGACCTCAACAGTCACGTTCTGTTCCTCGAGGAACCCGAAAACTCGGTTTCCCACAGAGCTGCGATACGGATCAAAAAGACTCCGCGTAACTTCCTTTAAAAGAGACTTTCCAACTTTCTGATGCCGAATGCCCTTTTGCTTCCCTGCATTAAAATGGGAGATGTGTGTCACTTTTATATCCAGAGTGGATGGCTTTCAGCCACTGGAAGGATTAGTCGACCTTAGAGGAGAGGACCATGGGGTCTCTGCATGAGTCACTGTTCTGAGTGCACCTCAACTACAGAAAAAGCCCAGCAGGAACTTATTTGCATATTAGGCCACACCCCCTGGCACCACCATTGTTTCACACAGGGTTTTTTTTTTAAAGGTTTGCAAGATTATGCATGGGATAGAGAAGGTAGCCTCTTCCAAGGGCAGCTAGCTCCATGCTTCACTGCACTAGAAATGATAGAATAATCCAATTGCACCCAATTCGTAGACTTGCACACCCTTTGTAGAGCTGGGTTGGAGAGAGGTGAGGCCAGGCCACTAGATCATACAGAGGTATAACAGGCAGACTTCTCCTCAGGCAAGGAGTTTTGCAATGATTCTGTATCAGGACTGATTCAACAATCCAAGCATATCCAAACTGCAGAATCTGTAAAAATGGCAACGGTGGTAATAACTTTGCCTCTGTACCATTGATGCACAGAGAAAGTGATTAACGGTAGTGCCCAAAGCAGAGTTACACCCTTGTAAATCCATTGAAATGAATGGGTTTAGAGAGGTGTAACTATACTCAGGACTGAGCCTGCAAATCTGCTTTAACCTTGCTTACATCTATGCACACTTCATCCTGGTGCAAATGATAATCCTTGCAAATGAATCACCGAGCCCAAACTGGACGGGGGCAGAAAATGAGCGTCAAAGGTAGATACTAGATTTCTCCAGGGCTTTTTTTTTCCGCAGAGAAAGCCCAGCAGGGACTCATTTGCATATTAGGTCACACCCCCTGGTGTCACCATTGTTTCGTGCAGCAGAAGCTCGTTTGCATATTAGACCACACATCCCTGACGCCAAGCCAGTTGGAACTGCGTTCCTGCTCAAAAAAAAGCCCTGGATTTCTCAGTTATTAAAACACACAAAGTTAACGTGCAATGTTTTCTTTACCAGAATGAAATAATATTGCTTTGGATTTTTTTTTAAATGAGCACATTGTATGCAATAACATTAAATAAATAGCTTAAGTACAACATGCTGGATAAAAAAAAGTCAGAGATCAGTTTGCTTGGAGGCTTAGTCTGGGCAGCAGGACAGGCAGGGGACAGATTCTCATAGCCCCATGCCTGTACCCAGATACAATATGAATATCCTGTCATTAATAACTGCTGGAAAAAACTGGAGATTTGTGACTCTGGAAAGCAGCGGCCAGGATTTTTATAAGAGCTTCTGGGCAGGAACAGTCTATCAGCTCCCCCTATGTGTGGAGGGGTACAGGTGTGGGAACCTGATTTGGCTGCTGAAATGGTCAAACAATCATACATGAAGTTATTTACGCTCAGGGATGGAATTCTAGCAGTTTCTCTCTCCAGGGTTTCAGGAAACAAAGTGGCTACATAGTAAATAGATCAAAGCAAAACCACTGTGCAAACACAAAATGAATCAACAATAATAAAGTGTCCGAATAATTTATAAAGATACCCCAAATACACAGGAAGCATATTTCATGAGGAGAAGGATTCCACAATCATTTTCAAGAAGATTCCATGGAGAATGCAGAAGGTCCATTCAAAAGGCTTCCCCTGGAAATTCCATCACAGTCAATTTCACAAGATGTGGTTGATCCGGTCTCCCAAAATAAAGGCTCCGAAGGTGCAAAGTTCCTTCCTTTACGTGTTTGTCGACTTGATATACCACGTTTCACAAACAAGCTTCTTCCAAGAGCCATCCTGTAAACTCACAACAATGACGTCAAACTAAGACATATTCAGTTTCCAAAAGGCACAAGCTCTCCTCATGAAATATGCTTCCTGTGTATTTGGGGTATCTTTATAAATTATTTGGACACTTTATTCTATTATTGTTTATTCATTTTGCGTTTGCGCAGTGGTTTTGCTCCAAGGTTTCAGGCGGATTTTTTTTTTTTTAATTGGAGATACTACAGACCTTCCTAGTGTGTGCTAACCCTGAAGTCCTGGGGCCTGAATAATGGGTTAAAAGTATTTACATCTGGAAAGAATGGACATTCTGCCTGTCTATGCTCAGAGGAATATGCTTTTCTGAGAGAAGCAAAATGGCTACCAACAAATGTTGTTGATACCACATTTAGGGGCCTTTCCCAGCTAAAATACTAGTAATAAACAGAGCTTTCCTCCCTCCCCCAAGGGGAACGCGGCCGAATGGAGTTCCAGAACCTCTTTGTGGAAACAAAATTCTCAAAAAAATGTTTCACACTTCATGAGGGGTGCTCATGTGTTTCTCCTTCATTTCCCTATAGAGAGTTCAGGCATCTCTTTTTGGGCAGTAGTAAACAACTAAAGCGCATTAGGGTTTGTAGAATCTTTCGGGCTCAAGTGCCGTGTTCTACTGGAGAAAGTTTTCCTTCCAGACGTTTCGTTCTCAGCTGCAGAGAACATCCTCAGTGGCGTTGCAGCCGGAGCAGGCGCTCTGACCTTCTTGGCTGCTGTGCATTGAGTGGGGCCAGGGCTGCTGGAGAGCTGCTATTTATAGGCTGGAGGGGGTGTGATGAAAGGGCAATTGGTTTGTGGATGTGCCCATTGTTTGGTGGGGCTTCCTGGAAGGGTAGTGATAAGGAAACTGGCTGTTGAATGAAGTTGAACTAAAGCACAACTGTGACAACAGCATTTTCAGCTTCTGGAACGTCGAAGTTTTAACTTCTCCTTAAGGAAAAAAGAAACTGGCTAGTCCATATCAGGGTTCTTTTTGTAGCAGGGACTCCTTTGCATATTAGGCCACACACCCCTGCTGTAGCCAATCCTCCAAGAAGTTACTGTAGGCCCTGTACCAGGGGTGGCCAAACTGTGGCTCTTGCACACATATTGTGTGTCTCTTGAAGCCCCCACAATCCCATTGGCTGGTTTGGAGAAGGCATTTGTCTCTTTAAATCCCTTCTCCAACTCAAGCCAGCTGGCCGCATGGAGAATGCATTTAAAGTTAAAGTTGCTTTCTTTCCATTTCTCCCTTCCTTCCCCGACTATTTTCCTCCCTCCCTCCCTGTCTTGCAGTTCTCAAACATCTGATATTTATTCTATGTGGCTCTTAATCTGAGCAAGTTTGGCCAAGCCTGCCCTGTACTAAAAGCCCTGTAAGCTCTTGGAGGATTGGACACATCGGGGCCTAATATGCAAAGGAGTTCCTTCCTGCTACAAAAAAAGCCCTGGTCCATATTATCGCAAAGGTTGGCTAGAAACGGTGTGGCCACTGGGAACAGCCAGATGGGAACTCAGGAGCCAGAGAGAGGAAACTGGGTTAAGCTTGCTGGTGGTTGAAGGCTAGCTGGGCTTCAGGTGCAAGACCATGCATGTGCTGTCAAAAGGCACTTGAACCTATGAAGCTGCCTTATACTGAACCAGACCCTGGGTCCATCAAAGTCAGTATTGTCTACTCAGACTGGCAGCGGCTCTCCAAGGTCTCAAGCTGAGGTTTTTCACACCTTTTTGCCTGGACCCTTTTTAGTTGGAGATGCCGGGGATTGAACCTGGGACCTTCTGCTTACCAAGCAGATGCTCTACCACTGAGCCACCATCCCTCCCCTTAACTTGGATGTGAAGTCTGGCTTGTGACACAGTGCCCTCCAGCTCAGCTGCTGCCACTGCCCTGTGTGGCTGGGACCTCTGGAAGAAACAGGATTTGGGCTCTGCGACCATCAGAATGTAATGTGAACTGCATGTTTCAGCAGTGTGCTTCATGCAGGAGACAGACTGGCCATGCAGGCTTTTTTTTTTTTTTTGAGCAGGAACGCACAAGAACGCAGTTCCGGCTGGCTTGGCATTGGGGGTGTGGCCTAATATGCAATTGAGTTCCTGCTGGCCTTTTTCTACCAAAAAAAGAAAGAAAGGACGGCAACATCAGGAGGTGTGGCTCAATATGCAAATGATTCCTGTTGAGTTTTTTCTACCAAAAAAAAGCCCTGGCCATGGAACGGACTGGGAAATTTCTCAGTGGGCCACAGACCTAGAGACATTCCTGGATATTTAGGGGTGGAGTCTGGGAAGGGAGAGTTTTGGGGAAGGGAGGGGCATCAGCAGGGTGTAATGCCGTAGAATCAGCCCTCCAAGGCAGCCACTTTCTCCAGAAGAACTGATCCCTGTAGTTTGAAGTCCAGTTGTAATTCCAGGAGATCTCTAGCACCCAGGGGTGGAATTCTAGCAGGAGCAACTTTGCATATCGGGCCACACCCCCTGATGTAGCTAAGCCTCCAAAAGCTGAGCCTTGCAAGGATTGGCTACATCAAGGGTGTGTGGCCCAATATGCAAAGGAGCTCTTGCTAGAATTCCACCCCTGCTAGCACCCATTTAGAAGCTGGCAGCTCTGGGTGTGGAAATAACTGGAGATTTTGGGGGTGGAGCCTGGGGAGAGCAGGGTTTGGGCAGTGAATACTACTAGTGCCATAGAATCCGCCCTCCAAAGCAGCCATTTGCTCCAGGGGAACTGATCTCTGTTGTCTAGAGATCAATTGTAATAGTGGGAGATCTCTAGGTCCCACTTAGAAGTTGGCAACCCTATAATGGCAGCTCTAATAGCAAGTCAGTAAAAAATAAAAACATTGCTTTTTTTCAGTTGCTGTTTTTCAGCTGAAGGATACAGGAGGTATTAGGCCCCAAAGGGAAAGCTGCAATAAACACCTGTCTTTTGCTGTCTGCATTTTGCCCTTAGTCTTCTTGGCAATTTTTATAAACCACTAGTCCCTTGTTTAGTACAGAGGTGTCTTGGATAAGACGGCTGTTTCCACAATACGATACACCGAATCTATTTGGACAGTATTTGTTTGATTGTTTTGCTTAGCTACAAACAACACCGGTGCACATCAGAGAATCAAGGGCCAAGGAATTATTTGCCCTTTCCTCTCCCCTGCCCCACCCCTGGCCCGAAACACACACGCAATAACATATTTGTCCGCCTTAGATTTTCTTATGAGATTAAGGACAAAATTGGAAAGGACACTTTAGGATGTACCCGAGCGGATCTGAGAACAGAAAGGCAGGGAAGCAGAGAGAGTCTTCCTCCTTCCTTCTCAAAATAAGCAGATCCATCATGTCGTGATATTTTTAGAACAGCCAAAGCGGCCTGAAGACAACAGACACACCGTGAATCTTAGACCTCAAGAGTCTCCTCTGGAGTTGCAAAGAGCCATGAGGAGTTCATGGAGGCCACTGGTTTGAAAGGCAACAGAAGACCACGAACGAGAAGCGAGAATCCGCCATCTTTATCACAGATGTGGCCTTCTACACAATAACAAAGTAGGAGGAAATTATAACAATAACGAAGTAGTTAGCAACGCAGCAGCAATTACTCTCCTCTTAAACCTCTGGCTCGCTCGTTTGTGTGCAATTCATGGCTTCAATGGTCCGTACCAATGTTCTTTCTCCCCTCTTCCCTTCTTTTCCAGCCAAACAACTAGATTCATTTCCTCCTCGGTGAAGTTTTGTTCTCTCTGCTCCCCTTTAGTCGACAGAAGGGCACACACCCATTAGGAATTTTTTGCCACAGGGTTAATCCCAACTGGTTTAACATTGTCCGGAAATGGCCCAAGATGTTTTATTACCCTCGGCAGAAAAATGCAAATAGCAGTTCTGCCTTCCCCAGTAGCAAAATTATCTGGTTGACAACTGGCTGCTCTTTGATGGTAGGCCCAATTGGGTGGCCCGAAGTGGGCCGTGTCACCCTGCCCAATAATGGGGATAGCCCCCCAATACTTCCTAACAACATATGTTCAAGGACACGGAGAATGTCCAACTATCCATAGAGAACCCCCTTCCCGTACTCTCAATGCAATGGGATGGAAGGTTCCCCCAAAAGCTATATGCGTGAATTATGAATTCCATTTACCGACTTGGCCTGGAGGAAGAGAAGGGAGGGAAAAGAAGCTACTGCCTTTAATGCCACTCACCGAATCATTGTCTCACGCCCAAGAACTGCCACTCGGGCTGCGCCACCTTCAGCTCTACACACATTAATTCGATATCCCGAAACATTTAGCCCACTCTTTTCTTTCCCAACTGCACCAATATGATCCGCCCTTCCACATAACTCTCTCTTCGCCCTATTAGGCCCGCTGGCTGCACGAAGTTCTCCCATCTCAACAAGGACAAACATAACATTAAACCAACCTTTTCCCATTATTGCTTTCGGTGACGAGCCCATCAGAGGCCCATCAGCGAGATGAACGACGCGTTCCACAGAGCACGTGCCCCGCCGTTTCCTTAAGCACCAACGTGGCCACGAGCAATGGAGGCACGGAGTATCATTGGACCAAGGCGGCTGGGGGCTATAGCAGAAGCCATCGAGCGGGAAGCCACGTCATATTTTTAGGTCGTTCTCTCATGAAACGCTGGGAAGGATGCAGAGAAAGAAGCGCTTTTTCACCGGCTGCAGGATGCCTAGTTTTAAAGGTTGGCCTATCTGCAGAGAACAGGAGGAAGCAGGTGTCAGGAAGGAAGCGATGGCGGAACAGGAGAGAAGAAGGAAAGGCGGAAGGTTGGAAATCAAGAAAAAAATGGAAAGGCGGGAAAGAGAACGGAAGAAAAGAATGGCAGAAGGAGAGGTGGAAGGAAAGGGAAGAAGCAGGAAGGACAGAAAAGAGCTACAAAAGGAGTGAGGATCCGCTGTCTCCTTACCGTTGGCGCACTATCAAGGCAAAGACAGACCATGTGAACGTTTTTGTCCAACCCAAAGAAAAAAGCTCTCAGTTCCCCAGCCCTCGACGAGTCCACTCTTCCCAGCTTTTTCGGTACCCATGAAACCTAAAACCAGCCCTTTGGTCGCCCAGGATACGGACTTCCCTGAGTTAATCATCACCATTATTGCCAAGGCCTCGGCCCCAAGAGGAGGGGAGGCACATGAACAAAAATAAGAGGCAAGAACGACTAAAGAGAGCTGGGAAACCCAGCCTTCCTGAAAGCCCCCCACCCATCCGCCACCCCAGAGCATGGAGGCTGCTTTTTCTTCTCCTCCCCCTTCCTTTTCTACCTGGGCTACCTTGCTTTGATCCCAGCCCCCTTCTCCAGTCTCCCTTTCCTGGCTTTCTTTCCTGCAGTCCGGAGAGGCACCATTTTGAGTGGCTTTGGAAACAAGCAGGTATCAATTATCTTCCGAATGGGAATGCAGTACCTCCTGTTTGGATCCAGGTAGCTCGAGGTCTGAAGAGGAATGTGAGTTGAGTAGGGAGGGTGGGGGGGGTGAAAGGCCTAACTTGTTAGTTAACCTGCCAGCCTGAGCCTTAATCAATAGCCAGGGACTCTGAAAGGAACAAAGAACAAGAACAGGGAGCTGTTATCGCCCGTCCCCATCAGATAAGCCATTCCTGGAGTCACAAAAAGACAGGCTGCCTTGGCCGTTCCCTTCCAGCATCTACAAGGTGTTTCAGAAGCCGTTATGGCTTGTCTGTGATTTCCCTGAAGCTTGTTCAAACTTTAGTTCGTTGATTCATCTCCTAGATTATTTTTTGGGGGTGGGGGTGGGGCTTCCATGACATTTTTTAGTTCCAGGCAAGATCAGAGAGGAAGGCCTTCTGGTTCTACGAAACACACACTCCGCTGGGTTTCTTTTCCATTTACTAGGGTTTACACCTAAGCAAATGCGCACTGCAGCCAAACTGTAGGCCAGTTTTAAGCTTCCACAACCCTGAGCACACTAACTTATGAATAAGGCCAGCACGGCGACAAAGCACTTGCTCACAAAGTTCCGTTCTGAGTAACCATGCCCAGGATCGAGCGTGTCTCAGTTCTGTTGCCCCACAGTTCTGTTGCCTTGTATTTTACCTGCCCTGTCCCCCCCTCCCTCAAAAAAAATAGACATGCCAAATTTTCTAACTAACCAGTTTTGCAATGACAGGGAGGGAGGAGAGAAAAACACTTAAATTAACGTGTGACAGCAACCGTATTGGATGTCTCATTTGCATTTTTGTAATTTTCAAACTCATTACAGTCGTCTTGATGAGACAGGCGGTCAGCAATCACCCACCTGACCTTTTTGGTTGTTTGGATTAAAAGGCATTTTTGGAAGGGAGGGGGAACAACCGGGAAGTCATTCTAAGCAAGAAAGCCAAAGAGAAGCAACAAAATGAATATTTACTGTCTTTTAGAAAACAAGACTGAAAGCAATTCAAAAAACACTTTGTTAGAACACTGTACGGATAATTAAGCAGATCTGAATTTACAATTTCGTCTGTGTTAGTTTCCTTCATAATGAAGAGGAATGTAATCTCATTTTTGGGGGGGGGGGGGGGGGAGGGGGAGATGTTTTATACGCCCTTCAACTGGAGAAATGAATTATTATCGCTGTTTGCTAGTCTGAATTTAGCAGTCATAATTTCCTCAGGGCAAGTGGCTTTCACTTTTGGATTTATGAGCGTGAAGCCAAAGTTAATATCAAAACTTCTTTTAGCAGTAGGATGAAGTACCTCTGCATTTGGAACTTGGAAAGGAAACATTTGTAACTTGCTTATCTGAAGATATTTTGGGCGGGCTGAATGCAACAGGAAGGAGTGAGGGACGCTACGCACTTATGATAATCCATCTTTTATGAAGTATTATTAAGCATTCGAGAGGGAAATATTATGTTATCCAATCATGATACAACTATTGACTGACACGATAAACTTTATTCTTTCACTCTCTAGAACTCTCTGATGGGGAAAGTTAACAAAAATTAATGCCTATACCACAGTTGGGTGCATGGCTACGCAGAAGTAAGCCCCATCTGTTCAGTAATGCTTACTTCCAAGTAAATGGACACAGGACTGTGCAATCCTAGATTTTTCATTGCGCGCTGTGAAATCTGGGTGTATTGATATCGTTGTGCGTTGCTAGTTATCTTATTTTAGAATCCGGCTGAATAGGTTTGGGGTTTTCAAAATAGGACTTCAAACTTTTTGGCTGTGATCCTATTCACGCTTATCTGGGAGTAACTCCTAATGAACTGAATGGCTTAGTTGCATAAGAATGGATTGCATCTAATCTCCTACCCTGATTTACACCTAAACAGATTTAATTGGCAGTGCTATGGATTTTAATATGGGACATTCCACCAGGATTGCGTTCTAGAATGATAACCTTAAACATACATGCACAATTGGAAGTAAAGCCCAATAGAATTTAACACACACACAGAGTAAATTTAGGATCAGCATTTTAGGGTACATTTAATTGATTCATTCTTCAAAGTAAAAAACCTCTGAATCCAGCAAATTTAAGAGGCCTTTGGGCCCCTGAAACTGGGGAAGGAGAAATATTTTGGTTAAAAGTTAAATGAAAATAAGAATTTAAATTAAAAAATTAAAATGTTATAGAGTTTTAGTAGGAGGGAGGATCTTCAAGTGTCTATTTCTGAACCGTCATCTCTATTCAACAGTCTGCAAACTACATTATTCAAACTCCATTTATAAGAACTTATCATATATAATAACATGTATTGATTTTCTAATTTAAAAAAAACTTTAGAGGGGATCGGTGTGAAATCTATTTTGGGAAGCTGCATTGTTAAGTTTACCCAGTTTTGAAGAATGGCCTTTTAAAGGGCAATGAAATGATTGATTGTTTGTCGTTCCGGCCACTGGCAAACTAGAGGTGCCGCTGGAAAAAGCCAAGCTACACGTTGCAAGTTCTAAGAATCTGATCTCATCTCTGCCCCAGACTTGCAAGGTGACCTTAGACAAGTCCCCCCTCAGCCTCGCCAGCTGCCAATACAAAGATCTCAGAAATGATCTATCCACAACCAGGTACATGGCCCCATTTGACATTGTTAGATAGTGATGCGGGAGGAGTCTAACCTTGCTAATTTAGAAGCAAATCTGTAGGAATGGTGCTTACCCATAGCTGCTTTAGAAGCAAGTTTGGAAGAGCGCTGAACAAAGAGTGGTAAGATCTAATTAAAAGGCTTTGAGCAAAGTAAAATGCAATGAGCTAATAAGACTGACAGCTCCCTTCTTTTCCCATCATTATTTCCCTGAATTCTGTTGCTCAAAGGTCACAAAGTATGGCAATCGAGATTGGGTTGAACAACACTTCCCTAAAATGACAAGAGAAATCAAAATGGTTTCTTGCGTTTTTGAGAACTCGTCAATGAACCGCCTAGAAAGCAGTTTTAGGGGGGGGGGGGGCAAGCAAATATGATCTGTGGACTCCCTTAAAGTCCACAATGCCCAGCAGCTTCTTCCTGCTTCTGGACCAACAGGTGACAAGAGAGAGGTTTTTGCAGGCTTCCAAATCCATGTCTTAACTCTCACCCAATTTACTGTGTCAACAAAAGCACAAATGGCCCAACCGGCCAAAGGAGAGTCAAATGAAAAGCCAAAAGATGACCTCAAATGTCATTCTGTTCCCCCCCCACCCCTCCCATGAAGACCATCAAAATAGTTGAAACACTTTCTGGTAGGCCAGCAGAAGCCTTCTGCGTGCCACCGTTTAGAGCAGCTGCGTCTTTTGTCTAACATCTCTTTTTCTAAGACTCTACCAAGCACAGCAAATAGAGACAGGTTGAGTCTGGATGAAGTGCTCAAGCAAGAGCGAACGAAAGCACAGAATGGGGAAGCAAAAACACACACACCGAGACGTGCCTTGATGAAAGACTCCGAGACAACGGAAAAGAACAGGAAGTTCAACTCAAAATGGCTCCTCCAAGCCGTAAGCCCAACACCACGATCGCTCTGAGCGGAATCAAAGGTTCCATTTCATTTAAGAATCTTCCAAAGAGGACCCAATGCCTTGCCCCCCCCCCCCCCCATGTTCTACGTTACATAATTGTGCAAGCAAACCAGACAGATCTCTCTCTTTCTAACTCACGAGAAAGGCTTTAGTCAAGCAAACCAAACAATTTTTTAACCAGGAAATAAAAAAAGCGCCAAGTTACAAGCATAGTCTCTTGCTTTAAAAAGAAGTTGAGAAAAGAATGAAACAAATCCAGGATTGCAAATCAGATCGAGAGGTTTAGGATTCAAAGACTGGTACAAACCATGGGTTGCCTGCTTTCTTCTCCATCTCAGGGTGGCCCCTACAAAAGCCCCCCCCCCAACAGCTGTACTTCGGTCATCGCAACCGTTCCCAAATCTACCTTCTTCGTAAAGATCAGGGAGACCAACTCTCCCCCCCCCCCCCACCGCCACTGGCTGCCTCTGATTGAATTTCTTCCTTCAGCCTCTACCTGTCCCAACTGGTTTGGCTAGTTGCAAGGTGAACATTTGAATGCATGAGTGTTCAGCCATCCCACCCCCAACCCCACCACCTCCGCCTTCCAGTCTCAAAGCAGACAAAACCTGATACGGTTTAACAAAATTTCCTTCAGTCTACCTGGAGAAAGAAGCGAGACAAAAGAATGGGAGCTCTGAAAGACACCTAAGCAAGACGGTGTTTCCTATGGCCAACTGCAAACGCCATTAAACGCCGATTTAGTGTTCTTCAGGCATATTACAACTTTAAAAAAAAAAAAAGCAAACCTGTTCTCTACAAGGACCAGGAACGCCAGTTCAAGGACTTTTGGAGCAAGGTAACCAGTAACCTTTTCCCTACCCAAGACCCCCCATTGAGCACTGTACATCAATAAATACATTCATAAAGCAAGTCACGGCAAGCATCACGTGAACGACGATTTCGTCTTCGGCTCTTTCCACATCTTGGCGGCAAAGACGGTGCAGGGACTGGATTTCTCCGCGAGAAGTTTTGCAAGACGATGACGTGGCCTTTTGGGGGGGGGGAGAGGGCACGAGAAGCCTGCCCGCAAGAAATCGAAACATAAGTTACTGAAAAACCAAAGCAAATTCTTAAAAAAAAAAAAGAAAGCAAAAATAAATAAATAAAGGTATGTGGGGTGGGGTGGGGGGGGGGAGACGCGGTATTGCGTGGCCATCGCAGAAGCCCCGACCATCTTGCTTGTTTAAGCTGGAATACAGAAAGAGACGGAGAATGTGTAACGGCTCGGCTTACATGTACCTCTTTGACCCCTCCCTGCGCAGGTGCATTCTTAACGTCCAACCAATCTCCTTGCCTCTAGCCATGAACAGGTGGGTCCTGCCATCTTGGGATAGGCCAGGAAGGGAACTGTCTGGCTCCATGTAGCCACAGACCCCCCGCACAATAGGCTCCAGAGCCTCCTCTCCTCCAGAGGATCATTCCTTTTCAAACATGGGGTGGAAAATAATAAAAGAGAATTTAAGCTGGCCGGGTGACTGTGCAATGTAAAACCCGAGCAGGGCTCACGTCTTCAATCGCTCTCGGCTTTTGGGTCCGCTTTGGAGGGTGGGGTGGGGGGGCGGAATGCAGGCTAACCAGTTGCCAAAGGTTTTACGGTGGAGTGGATAACCTTCCGACAAAGGGCTCCTGTGAGGCCACCAGCCTTTCCTCCTCTTTCGTTGCTGCCATGGCCATGAGGCAGAGAAGCAGAGGAGAGGATCCCGGATGAGGGACCCCCTCCTGCGGTGCCATTGCATAGGGATAGGATCCTTTTGTCCAGGGAAGATTTCCATTGGGAGGGGTTTATGACACGGGGCGTCCGAATGCTATCTCGCGTGCGGTCTATTTCAGGTCGTTGTTTTCTTTAGAGGAACACAGCAATATAAAAAGATTGGTTGTTGTAGATTTACCAGGCTGTGTGGCTGTGGTCTTCGCACTGCCATTTCGCCAGCATCCTCAGAGGTGTAAGCCAGAAAACTGGAGTTCTCTCTGGGTCAAAATATAAGAAAAATCCTGCTGGATCAGACCAAAGGCCCGTTGAATCCAGCATTCTATTTGAACAACCGGCTGCTCCTAAGAAGCTCAAAACAGGATGACTGCAACAGCATCTTTCCCACCCACGCTCCCTGCCCCGGCCACTAATAAAAACAGACATACTACCTCTGATACTAGAGGGAGTAGATACCCATCATGACTCGTATCATCGATAGCCCCGTCCTCCATGAATTTATCCCTGCTTTGTAAATCCTTCCAAGTTGGGAGCCACAACCACGTCCTGTGGCAGTTAGTTCCACAGTTTCCCCTTGATGTGTATTACATTTGACGTAGCAAAGGGTGCCAACTCAGTATCCCTGGAAGCGAAGGCACAACTCATCTGGGCTGTCGTACCAAGAAGGTACTTACATTGAAGACCATAGCTTGGTGGATAGGCCTACCCGATCCTTCCAAAGGTACACTTTGTCATAACCTCATGAACCGACCGACTAGGAAGTGATCCACCAGGAATTGGACTGTGGTGTGTTTGTGCGGCGGAGCTTCTGCCCTAACCCTGGCTTACGACATCACAGCTGGGATTCTTGCTGGTGGACCTTGATGCGAAGTTTGGCGTAGTGGTGAAGTGCGCGGACTCTTATCTGGGAGAACTGGGTTTGGTTCCCCACTCCTCCACTTGCAGCTGCTGGAATGGCCTTGGGTCAGCCAGAGCTCTCTTATATGGGAGAACCGGGTTTGATTCCCCACTCCTCCACTTGCTGCTGCTGGAATGGCCTTGGGTCAGCCATAGTGGTTAAGTGGGTGGACTCTTAACTGGGAGAACCGGGTTTGATTCCCCACTCCTCCACTTGCAGCTGCTGGAATGGCCTTGGGTCAGCCAGAGCTCTCTTATCTGGGAGAACAGGGTTTGATTCCCCACTCCTCCACTTGCAGCTGCTGGAATGGCCTTGGGTCAGCAATATCTCTTTTATCTGGGAGAACCGGGTTTGATTCCCCATTCCTCCACTTGCAGCTGCTGGAATGCTCTTGTGTCAACCATAGCTCTTGCAGAGCTGTCCTTGAAAGGGCAGCTGCTGTAAGAGCTTCTGTCAGCCCCACCCACCTCACAGGGTGTCTGTTGTGTGTGTGTGTGGGGGGGGGGGAAGGTAAAGGAGATTGTGACTGCTCTGAGACTCTGAGATTCAGAGCGTAGGGTGGGATATAAATCCATCATCATCTTCTTCTTGTTACCATTTCCCAGGTGGAGGTGGGGGATCCCCTGCTTTTGGCCGGCCGCCAGCTAACCAACAAAATTCACTCCCACCCCTCAAAACAGTGACACTGTGTGCGACATGCTGATGTTACCCAGAAGTGATGTAGGCAGGTTGGTAACATGGGGGGAGCATTGTCGCCAACATCATTGGCCCATCTAGGTCACTACCGGGTGATGTGTGCGCATCATGTGATGACCCCATAGAGTTGCCTGGTCTGTGCTGGGAAATACCTAGAGACTTTGGGACAATCCCATAGAGTCCACCCTTCCAAGCAGCCGTTCTCTCCAAGGGTAAAAAAGCAGCTCTTCTCTCCAAGAGAGCCGATCTCTGCCAGCTGGAGATCAGTTGTAAAAGCGGGAGATCTCCAGGCCCCACCAGGAGGGTGGTACCAGGCCTAGGGTTTCCAGTGTTGAGTTGGGGAATACCTAGAGATTTTGGGAGTCGAGCCTGAAGGGGGCAGGGTTTAGAGAAGGGAGGGACTTCAACAGAGTATAATGCCATAGAGTCCATCTTTCAAAGATGTCATGCAGAGCTTTTTTTGGAGCATATTAAGCCACACACCCCTGATGTAGCCAATCCTCCTGGAGCTTAGACCCTGTACTAAGACAGCCAGTTTGGTGTAGTGGTTAAGTGTGTGGATTCTTATCTGGGAGAACCAGGTTTGATTCCCCACGCCTCCCCTTGCAGCTGTTGGAATGGCCTTGGGTCAGCCATAGCTCTCATAGTTTTCCTTGAAAAGGCAGCTTCTGGGAGAGCTCTCTCAGCCCCACCTACTCACAGGGTGTCTGTTGTGGGGGAGAAAGGCAAAGGAGATTGTGAACTGCTCTGAGACTCTGAGATTGAGAGTGGAGAATGGGATATAAATCCAATATCATCATCATCACTTGCAGCTTCTGGAATGGCCTTGGGTCAGCCATAGCTCTCATAGGTGTTCTCCTTGAAAAGGCAGCTTCTGGGAGAGTTCTCTCAGCCCCACCTACTCACAGGGTGTCCGTTGTGGAGAAAGAAGATAAAGGAGATTGTAAGCTGCTCTGAGATTCTGATTCAGAGAGAAGGGCGGGGTACAAATCTACAGTCTTCTTCTTCTTTGCCCTGCTGCAAAAAAAAAGGCCCTGATGTCATGTATGGCATTTATATGGCACTGGTGGAAAAGCTAATGTTGAAAGCGAAACAAAAGTGCAAGGAAAAAGAAACTGGCACAAAAATGAAAGCTTCAGGGTTCTTTCCTCAGAGTGGGAGAAACTATCGAAACTGGGATATGAAAATTGAAACCGCTTTCAAACACTGGCATCATTTTAGGCAGGCCTCGGATTCAGTGGGAGCTCACAGGAGCGCAGCCCCCGAACCTTTCTGAGAGTCCCACCTCCTCCTTCTGAGAGTCCCACCTCCTTGTCCACTGAATAGTAGGTGCAGCTGCATAACAATCCCCGGATGAGCTCCACCACCTATTTTTCTACAAAACATATATGAACATATGAACACATGAAGCTGCCTTCTACTGAGTCAGGCCCTCGGTCCATCAAAGTCAGTATTGTCTCCTCAGACTGGCAGCGGCTCTCAAGGGTCTCAAGCGGAGGTTTTTCACGCCTATTTGCCTGGACCCTTTTTAGTTGGAGATGCCGGGGATTGAACCTGGGACCTTCTGCTTCCCAAGCAGATGCTCTACCACTGAGCCACCGTCCCTCCCCTGCTCTCCAGGGTCTCAAGCTGAGGTTTTTCACACCTATTTTCCTGGACCCTTTTTTGGAGATGCCAGGGATTGATCCTGGGACCTTCTGCTTCCCAAGCAGATGCTCTACCACTGAGCCACTGTCCCTCCCCTGCTCTCCAGGGTCTCCAGCTGAGGTTTTTCACGCCTATTTGCCTGGACCCTTTTCAGTTGGAGATGCCGGGGATTGATCCTGGGACCTTCTGCTTCTCAAGCGGATGCTCTACCACTGAGCCACCGTCCCTCCCCTGCTCTCCAGGGTCTCAAGCTGAGGTTTTTCACGCCTATTTGCCTGGACCCTTTTTTGGAGGTGCCAGGGATTGATCCTGGGACCTTCTGCTTCCCAAGCAGATGCTCTACCACTGAGCCACTGTCCCTCCCCTGCTCTCCAGGGTCTCAAGCTGAGGTTTTTCACGCCTATTTGCCTGGACCCTTTTCAGTTGGAGATGCCGGGGATTGATCCTGGGACCTTCTGCTTCTCAAGCGGATGCTCTACCACTGAGCCACTGTCCCTCCCCAACGACCCCCTTGGTTAGGAATACGCTTATCAAAGGCTAGGCCAATCTCATCAGATCTCAGAAGCGAAGCAGGGTCAGCCCTGACCAGTACTTGGATGGGAGATCACCAAGGAACACCAGGGTTGCTAGGCAGAGGCAAGCAATGGCGAACTGCCTCTGAACTTGCTTGCCTTGGAAAACCTGTGGTGTCACCCTAAATCAGAAGAAGAATTGCAGATTTATACCCCGCCCTTCTCGCTGAATCAGAGACTCAGAGCAGCTCACAATCTCCTTTATTTTCTCCCCCCCCCCCCCCGCCCACAACAGACACCCTGTGAGGTGGGTGAACATATGACGCTGCCTTATACTGAATCAGACCCTCAGTCCATCAAAGTCAGTATTGTCTTCTCAGACTGGCAGCGGCTCTCCAGGGTCTCAAGCGGAGGTTTTTCACACCTATTTGCCTGGACCCTTTTGAGTTGGAGATTCCAGGGATTGAACCTGGGACCTTCTGCTTCCCAAGCAGATGCTCTACCACTGAGCCACTGAGAGGGCTCTCACAGCAGCTGCCCTTTCAAGGACAACCTCTGCCAGAGCTATGGCTGACCCAAGGCCATTCCAGCAGGTGCAAGTGGAGGAGTAGCACTTTCAGCTGTGACTTGGTGGCATTTTCCACCATCAGCACCAAGATCTAGATGAGCCTTTATCTTCAGCAAATCACCTCAGGGGCATGAATAAAGCTGACCTTCAGAGTATAGTGCAGGGGTGGCCAAACCTGCTTAACATAAGAGCCCCGTCAGGTATTTGAAAACTGCAACACAGACAGGAAGGAAGGAGGAGGGGAGAGAAAAAGAAGATATTGGATTTATATCCCACCCTATACTCTGAATCTCAGAGTCTCAGAGAGGTCACAATCTCCTTTACCTTCCCACCCCACCCCCCACAACAACAGACACCCTGTGAGGTAGGTGGGGCTGGAGAGGGCTCTCACAGCAGCTGCCCTTTCAAGGACAACCTCTGACAGAGCTATGGTTGACCCAAAGTCATTCCAGCAGCTGCAAGTGGAGGAGTGGGGAATCAAATCTAGCTCTCTCAGATAAGAGTCCGCACATTTTACCACTACACCAAACAGGAAGGAAGGAAGGAAGGAAGGGAGGAAGGAAGGAAGGAAGGAAGGAAGGAAGGAAGGAAGGAAGGAAGGAAGGAAGGAAGGAAGGAAGGAAGGAAGGAAGGAAGGAAGACAGGGGAGGGAGAGGTGGAAAGAAAGCAATTTTGAATGCCAGCTGGCTTGGCTTGGAGAAGTGATGTAAAGAGAGAGAAATGTCTTCTTGAAGCCAGCTGATGGGGGTGGGGGCTTTGAGAGTCATACAATATGTGTGGAGAGCAACGTGCGGCTCCCAAGCGGCAGTTTGGCCACCCTTGGTATAGCGCAATCACATTCTTCTAAATCTGTTGGAGTCAACGGGCTTATGAGGATGGAACTCTCTACTTAAGATGGCCCTGTTAGTGTGCTCCAGGTTCCCAGGAATTTGGAAAACAGTCTTTAATATTTGGAATTATGAACCCCTAAGGAATTATGAACCCCTAAAGTGTGGAGAGCCAGTTTGGTGTAGTGGTTAAGTGCATGGACTCTTATCTGGGAGAACCCAGTTTGATTCCCTACAACTCCACTAGTTATCACAGGAGTTGTCCTTGAAAGGGCAGCTTCTGGGAGAGCTCTTTCAGCCCCACCCACCTCACAGGGTGTCTATTGTGGGAGAAGGAGATAAAGGAGATTGTGAGCTGCTCTGAGACTGATTTGGAGAGAAGGGCAGGGTATAAATCTGCTGTCTTCTTCTGCGGTCTTCTTGTGTGAGGGAGAAAAGGGGCATTAAAACCAACTGTCTGTAATATTATAGTATTATACAAACCAACTGTTGAAACAATTTTCAAGCGCATTTTTTTTAAAAAATTGGTCAGCAAACTAAGAAGGGCATTCCTGGGCTTTGTGGAAAATAATAACACTTAACACTCGCTTAGTGCTTTCGTCTCTAACAACACTCCTGTAAGGTAAGCTAGGAGGATCGCTTCCCTTATTGCGGCTGGGGCTCTTAGGCTGAATAACTTACTCAAACTCACCCAAGGAGTTTATGGCTAAGATGAGAATTGGACCGGTGACTTTGCGATGACTACCTGCTGGTTTTCTTAGCCACCGTCCTGCATCGACACCCCCCCCCCCCCCAAAGGTTGCTCAAGCAGAATGGGGGATATTTTTCAATTAATTTCAACATGTTGATCCCCCTCAAAAAATTAAAGAACGAAATGCATGCTATCCACATTTGCTATTTCTCCTTGTTTTGAAGCAACCATGTCCCCAGCGTCCCCGGAAGATGAGTTTAATGGAATGACCAATTATCGTGCTCATTAGCGCCGACACCTGAAAAGCTCCCCAAAGACTCCACTGAGCAGCCAAGCAGAGGCTCAAAGTTTTGGTGCCAGATGAGAGCAATTTCCATTTGCAGAAGTGATAGAATGTTGACGAAGGAAGATTCCCGGGGGTGGGATGTGAAAAGGCGTCCTGGGCTTCCAGCTTTGATGGGAAGCTTCAGGGTTTCAGAACCCCGTCTCTGGGCTAAAATGGGAGCCAGAAACTAGTTGGGCTCAGAAGTCTCACTTGGCCACCAGTGGGGGATCTAGGGGGTGTACGGATGACAGCTTCAAGTTGGGAAACGCCTGGCAATTTGGGGGTGGAGCCTGGAGAGCACAGGGACCTCCATGGGGTACAGTGCCATAGAGCCCACCCTCCACAGCAGGCGTGGCCAAACTGTGGCTCAGGAGACACATGTGGCTCTTCCACACATATTGTGTGGCACTCGAAGCCCCCACCAGCCCATGAGCCAGCTTGGAGAAGGCATTTCTCTCTTTAAATCACTTCCCCAAGCCATGCCAACTAGCAGCTTGGAGAATGCATTTAAAGTTAAAGTTGCTTTTTTTCCACCTCTCCTCCTTCCCCACTATTTCCCTTCCTTCCTTCCTTCCTTCCTTCCTTCCTTCCTTCCTTCCTTCCTTCTTGGCTTCCTTCCTTCCTTCCTTCTTGGCTTCCTTCCTTCCTTCTTGCCTTCTTGGCTTCCTTCCTTCCTTCCTTCTTGTTTTCCTTCCTTCTTGGCTTCCTTCCTTCCTTCTTGGTTTCCTTCCTTCCTTCTTGCCTTCCTTCCTTCTTGCCTTCTTGGCTTCCTTCCTTCTTGCCTTCCTTCCTTCTTGCCTTCCTTCCTTCTTGGCTTCTTTCCTTCCTTCTTGGTTTCCTTCCTTCCTTTTTTCCTGCCTTCCTTCCTTCCATCCATCTTGTGGCTCTCAAACATCTGATGTTCATCTCTTGCAGCTCTCAGACATCTGATAGTTATTCTGTGTGGCTCTTATGCGAAGCACATTTGGCCACCCCTGCTCCACAGCATCCGTTTTCTGCAGGGGAACTGATCTCTGTGGTCTGGAGATGAGCTGTAATTCCAGGGGATCCCCAAGCCTCAGCTGGAGGCTGGCATCCCTAATTTGGTGCAGTCTGCCTTCCATTCACTGGAGAACTTTTGACATTAATTCAGCCTGCGTGAGAGTCAGGCTCAGCCTCCGAGCTCTAGCATGCTCCACCCTGAGACACCAAGCTCCACCCCCTCTATCCAACTCCATGTCATGGGTGCTGGGGACCCTGCAGAGGAAGTTGAGTCTGACGAGGAAACTGTGCCCCTGCCACCTGCACCAGGGCCCCTGCCTCCTGCTGGAGAAGACCCCAGCCCCCCTGCCTCGCCCTCTCGGGTGGCTCGTGTGCGTGACCGCCTCCGGCAGGACCTCAGGGATCGGAGGAGGGCGGCACGCTCACAAGCAAGACGCTCCCTGAGCCCTGAGTTCTGAGAGGATTCTGGCCCTCCTAAGAGCAAGGATGCTTGAGTTATGACAGGATCCTGGCTGCCTCCCTGAGCCAGCAATTAGCCCAAACGGGCAACAGCCAGCAGAGGGCTATATAGCTGTGGGCTTTGGGAGGAGGCTTTGTGGAAGCAACTAGTCATCTCCCTGACATCCTAGCATCCACTCCGGCTTGACTTTGGTTCCTGACTCCCTGACTTTGGCTTTTGACTTCTGGACTCCCTGACCTCGGCTTCTGGACCTCGGACCTGCGATACTTGTACACTGATTTGGATTTGGCGCCTCAGACCCTCCTGCTTACTGGCTACAGACCTCGGACTGCCTCTGGACTTTGCCTGACCCGGCCCCAGCCGTGACAGATTGCTTCCACCCGACAAACACCCACTCCACAGGATGGATGCTGAAGCAAGTGAAACCACAGAACTACTGGCTGCGCTCCAAGCCCAGGTACAGCAGCTAACACAGGCAGTAGTGCACTTGCAGCAACAACCTGCGGCCAGTGCTCCAGCCAAGTGCCCAGTTTCCCCACCTGACAGATTTGGGGGTGCCGTGGAAGAATTTCCTGCCTTCCTAGCACAGTGTCGGCTGTACTTTGAACTGAGAGCACGGGACTTCCTCAATGACAAGACAAAGGTGTGTTTCATCATCAGTCTGTTAAAGGGGCAGGCGGCCAAATGGGCCACACCCTTGCTGGTCGCATCCTCTCCCCTACTAACTAATTACCAAGGGTTTGAGGCCCACCTGTCTGCTGCTTTCTCTAGCCCAGTCCAAGCAGCCACAGCCAACCGGAAGATCAGGGCACTGAAACAAGGCAAATCCTCGGTGGCTCAGTATGCCACCGAATTCAAGCTCCTGGCCCAAGACTTGGCGTGGAATGAGGCTGCCCAGATGGACCAGTTTACCGAGGGGTTGGCAGAGGAGGTCCTGGATGAACTGGCCAGGGTGGAGCCACCACCCACGCTTCAACAACTTATCACCCTCTGCCTCCGCATCGATGGCCGCCTGGAAAGTCGCCGCCAAGCCAAGACCAGAGGGCGCCAGCTCCCTGCGCCGTGCCACTTGGCTCCTCGCCCATCCTCAGCTCGTACCAGCGCCGAGGCCGAGCCTATGCGGCTTGGAGCTGCTCGACCCTGCCTGACCCCAGAGGAAAAGGCCAGACGCCGCACACAGAATCTGTGCCTCTACTGCGGCACGGCAGGCCACTATGCCTCTGGCTGCCCTGCTAAGCATCAGATACCCGGGCCTTCACCGCCACCGCCGCCAAAAGGGCAGCCCCAGGCGTAAGTGGACCCCCCAGCCTGGGGCGACTAGCTGGGTCCTCCGAACAGCGGGCTGATACCCCGGGCCCGTTCCTGCTACCAGTCAAACTCCGTCTGCCTGACGAACGCTGGCTGTTCGTGTATGCCATGCTGGACTCGGGAGCAGCCCACTGTTTTATAGATGCCGCCTTTGTAAAACAGCACCAGATCCCGGTGCAGACAAAAGAGACTCCGTCGCTGGTGGAGGCTATTGACGGGCGCCTCCTCCGTTCTGGGCCTGTCACCCAGGAGACCTGTCCCATCACCTTCCACGTCCAGCAGCACCAAGAACAGCTGCAGTTTAATGTCGCCCGCATGCCTCGCTTCCCACTGATTCTGGGCCTTTCCTGGCTGAAGCTGCACAACCCCATCGTGGACTGGGCCCAGCAGGAACTACGTTTCCAAGACCCATGCCCCCATCTGACTCCTCCCACCACTCTGGCAGCTGGCATCCCGAGTGGTGGTCCTCAGCTCCCTCAGAAGTATGCGGATTTCGCCGATGTCTTCGAAGAGACGGGAGCGGATCAGCTTCCCCCTCACCGGCCCTATGACTGTGCCATTGACTTGGTACCTGGGGCACCACTCCCGGTGGGGCGTCTGTACCCAATGTCGGAGCCTGAGTTGGCCGCTCTGCGAGACTTCCTAGATAAGAACCTGAAACGCGGCTTCATCCGACCCTCAACCTCTCCCCTGTCTGCTCCAGTCCTCTTCGTGAAGAAGAAAAGTGGGGAGCTCCGGCTGTGCAATGATTACCGGGCCCTGAACAAGATCACCATCCGCGACCGGTACCCTCTACCACTGATCCCTGAACTCTTGGATCGCTTAAAGGGGGCCCAAATCTATACCAAGCTGGACCTCCGTGGAGCGTACAATTTGGTGCGCATACGACCTGGAGACGAATGGAAGACCGCATTTGGGACCCGGTACGGGCAGTACGAGCACCTGGTGATGCCCTTCGGATTGACCAACGCCCCCGCTGTCTTCCAGAGGTTCATGAACGACATATTCCGGGACCTGCTCGACCGCTTCGCAATCATATATCTAGATGACATTCTAATTTACTCCCGCAATCCTGCCCAGCACGCCGAGCACGTCCGCCAGGTCCTGCAGCGCCTACGAACCCATGGCCTCTACGCCAAGCTGGAGAAGTGCGACTTCGACCTGCGCTCTGTCGAGTTCCTCGGTCACATTGTGTCCCCGCAAGGGATCCTCATGGACCCGAAAAAAGTAGAAGCGGTCCTGACCTGGCAGGCTCCTCAGAATCGCAAGGACCTGCAGCGATTCCTTGGTTTTGCCAACTACTATCGGCAATTCATCCCAGCCTATGCCTCCCTGACAACACCCCTGACTCAACTACTCCGCCCCAAAGAACCCTTCTGCTGGTCCCCAGAGGCCGATAACGCCTTCTCCACCCTGAAGACCCGTTTTGCCACCGGGCCACTCCTGAGATACCCTGACCCCCAGCTTCCCTTTACGGTGGAAGCTGATGCCTCCAACGTGGCCCTGGGAGCAGTGCTGTCCCAGCGCGAGGAGCCGTCTCAGCCACTCCAGCCCTGCGCCTATTACTCGCGCCAGCTCACGGCTGCGGAAAGGAACTATACCATCTGGGAGAGGGAGTTGCTCGCGATCAAGGCGGCTTTTGAGGTTTGGAGGCACTACCTCGAAGGGGCTCGCCACCCTGTTCAAGTGCTCACTGACCACCGGAACCTAGAGCACCTCCAGACCACCCGCCGTCTCAACCAGCGCCAGATCCGGTGGTCCCTATTCTTCTCTCGCTTTGACTTCCGGATCTCCTACATCCCCCATACCCAGAACCGGAAAGCAGACGCGCTGTCCCGGAAACCGGAATACGCCCCTGCTTCAACTGAGGCCGCGCCCGCTGCTCCCATCCTGCCGCCCTCAGTATTTGCAGCCACCTCCACTTCACCCACACTCGTGGAGGACATTCGTGCTAGCCAGGCCAACGATCCCTGGGTCCAGCAACACCTCCAGGCACTCCAAGACAACTCAGCAGGCGAGTTCACGACTCGAGGCGGTCTCTTGCTACACCACGAACGCCTCTATGTGCCGCCCGGGCCCTTGCGGGCAGAAGTGCTACGCCTGACTCATGACTCGTTACCCGCCGGGCACTTTGGACAGCATAAGACCACCCACTTGCTGACGCGAGAATTCTGGTGGCCACGAGTGCGCTCCGATGTTGCCCGCTATGTCAGCTCCTGTGATGTCTGTCGGCGGGCCAAAGACGTCCAGGCCAAACCCTCGGGGTTGTTACAGCCCTTGCCCGCACCCTCAGGACCCTGGGACACCATCTCGATGGACTTCATTACAGAACTCCCACGATCCAAAGGTCAGACTTGCATCTTGGTGGTCGTCGACCTATTTACCAAGATGGCCCACTTCATTCCGTGTCCGAAACTTCCCACAGCTCAGGAGACAGCCCAGCTCTACCTGCAACACATCTTCCGTCTGCACGGACTCCCAGCACACCTGATCTCAGACCGGGGCCCCCAGTTCTCCTCTCGGTTCTGGCAAGCCCTCCATTCCAGCCTGGGTACTCGAGTGCACCTGTCCTCAGCCTACCACCCACAGACTGATGGTCAGACAGAGCGCACCAATGCCACGCTAGAGCAATATCTCCGCTGTTACACCTGCTACCAGCAGGACGACTGGACCAGTCTGTTGCCTCTAGCGGAGTTTGCATACAACAACGCGGTCCACTCGTCCACCCAAATGACCTCGTTTGCTGCAACCTACGGGTACCACCCTCGGTTCTTCCCGGCGATCCTGCCACCCACGAATGTCCCCGCCGTCGAGGCCTACCTGCAAGAACTCCGCGCCAGCCAAGACTTGCTCCGGGAGCAGCTACAGCGGGCCAAGGAAGCCTATAAACTGGCTGCGGACCGGAAGAGGCAGGAAGGCCCCCCAATCCAGCCAGGGGATCAGGTGTGGCTCTCAACTCGCTACCTGCGCCGGCCTGGTCGGTCTCACAAGCTGGATGCGCGGTTCATTGGACCCTACCCCGTCACGGACCAAATAAACCCCGTCGCCTTCAGGCTCCAGTTGCCACCCCACCTCCGCATTCACCCTGTGTTCCATCGCTCCCTCCTTGTTCCAGTTGCACCCCCTGACCCAGCTCGGCCTCCTTGCCCACCGCCGCCACCACCGGTGTTGGTGGATGACGAGGAAGAATATGAGGTGCGCCAGATCCTGGACTCCCGGTACCATCGTGGAGGCCTCCAATACCTGGTGGACTGGGAGGGATATGGCCCAGAAGACCGGTCTTGGGAGCCCGAGGACAATCTTCATGCCCCGGACTTGGTGCACCAGTTCCACAACGACCACCCCGACCTTCCAGGCCCCTCGACGGAGGGGGGCCCTGGGGGGGGGGATAGTGTCATGGGTGCTGGGGACCCTGCAGAGGAAGTTGAGTCTGACGAGGAAACTGTGCCCCTGCCACCTGCACCAGGGCCCCTGCCTCCTGCTGGAGAAGACCCCAGCCCCCCTGCCTCGCCCTCTCGGGTGGCTCGTGTGCGTGACCGCCTCCGGCAGGACCTCAGGGATCGGAGGAGGGCGGCACGCTCACAAGCAAGACGCTCCCTGAGCCCTGAGTTCTGAGAGGATTCTGGCCCTCCTAAGAGCAAGGATGCTTGAGTTATGACAGGATCCTGGCTGCCTCCCTGAGCCAGCAATTAGCCCAAACGGGCAACAGCCAGCAGAGGGCTATATAGCTGTGGGCTTTGGGAGGAGGCTTTGTGGAAGCAACTAGTCATCTCCCTGACATCCTAGCATCCACTCCGGCTTGACTTTGGTTCCTGACTCCCTGACTTTGGCTTTTGACTTCTGGACTCCCTGACCTCGGCTTCTGGACCTCGGACCTGCGATACTTGTACACTGATTTGGATTTGGCGCCTCAGACCCTCCTGCTTACTGGCTACAGACCTCGGACTGCCTCTGGACTTTGCCTGACCCGGCCCCAGCCGTGACACTCCACTCTCAAAGCAGTGGGCACAGACAGGCTGTTCACTCTCACCTGTAGGGTTGCCAGGTCCAATTCAAGAACTATCTGGGGACATTGGTGATGGAGCCAGGAGGCTTTGGGGGTGGAGCCAGGAGACTTTGGGGGTGGAGCCAGGAGCAAGGTTGCGACAAGCACAATTGAACTCCAAAGGGAGTTCTGGCCATCGCATTTCAAGGGACCTCATCCCATTTAAAAGCTTTCCTTCCATTGGAAATAATGGAGGATGGGGCACCTTCTTTTGGGGACTCATAGAGTGGGACTCCCCAGTCTAAGCTTTTTGAAACCTGGGAGATTTCTTTCAGGAGAGGCACAAGATGGATGGCCATCACATTTAAAGGGACCACCGCACACCTTTTCAATGCCTTCCCTCCATTGGAAATAATGAAGGATAGGGGCAAATTCTTTTGGGGCTCATAGAATTGGACCCCCTGGTCCAATCCTTTTGAAACGTGGCAGGTATTTTGGGGAGAGGCACTGGATGCCATGCTGAAAATTTGGTGCCTCTACCTCAAGAAACAGCTGCCCCCCAAGCCCCATATACCAGTGGATCAATTCTCCCAACAGACATTTCCCTCCCTCCCCCCTCTGCTTTCTGATGACCCTGAAGCGGGGGGGAGGGCCTCCAAACCGGGGGATCCCCTGTCCCCACCTGGGGATTGGCAACCCTACGGACCTGCCAGATGTGACTCCTACCAAGTTCCATTTAAAGAGGGCTGCCAGCCTCCATGCGGGGCTGGAGGATCGCCTGGTATCACAGTTCATCCCTAGACCACAGAGAGCAGCTCCCCTGGAGAAAATGGATGCTTTGGAGGGTGGACACTATGGCCTTGTATCCCGCTGAGCTCCCTGTCCTCCACGGGCCCCATCCCCAAATCTCCAAGAGTTCCCCGAACTAGACTCGGTAACCCTTCCTCTCCACCCCCGGCTGATGGCCAGGGAGGACTTCGAAACCCTGCCGTTGAGGCACCTCTCCTTAGCTCCCAGGCCCTGACCCTGGATCCTGAGGTCTATATCCTAGGGATCCAGGGATTCCTAATGAGAGGTCAGTTTGTCTGGTGGTGTGTGTGTGGGGGGGAGAAAGTACGTGGTGAGTAGGGTGAGGAAGGGTCAAAGCTGTTAAAACAGGACAGGTCTGAGGATGATATGCCGACTGAGAGGGCATCTGCAAGCAGGGAGCGTGTCCTGAAGGAACACAATCTGGTCAACATCTCGTGGGTCCCATGCGGAGCGGAGAAGAATCTAAAGCCAGGGTCCTGAATGTCCAACAGCCAAGTGTTTTTAGAAAGTGGGTGGAGCCAGGCGGGGAGACTTCTGGTGGACCACTGGAAATTTGAGGAAATTTGATTGGCTGTGCAGATTTTAAAAACAAAAAAACAATGTTGCTTTGGTGGCAGCTGCCACCACACCACAAGAATCTTCACTGCATGGCTGAAGGTAAGCTGCAGCAGCCATTTTGTGGCTGGCTCCACCTCTGGTGGCAGCCATTTTGTGGCTGGCTCCACCTCTGGTGGCAGCCATTTTGTGGCTGCTCCCATCACGCTGTGTCAGAATTTCAAAGGCACTTACAGGCCGACCCAAGAAGGAGACCCCTGATCCACAGGGTCAGGAATAGAGTTCTTACAGAATTGGGCAGATCAGGGACAAAAATCAATGTAGAACCTAGCACGTCTGCAGATGGACCCTGGCAAGGGTTGCCACCCTCCAGGGAGCACCTGGGGATCTCCTGCTATTACAACTGATCTCCAGGCCACCGAGATCCATTCCCCTGGACAAAATGGCTGCTTTGGCGGGTAAACTCTCTAGCGTTGTGTCACACTGAGGCTCCTCCTCTCCCCAAACCCCACCCTCTCTAGCTCCACCCCCAAAAGCTCCAGATATTTCTCAAACCAAAGCTAGCAACCCTATGCCTAAGAGAACTTGGGCTTTTACCAGCTTTTCAGAACCCAATCATGGTGGTTTGGCGAAGCAGACAGATTGGTAGAATCCTGGGAGCTGGGTCAGAAGATAGGTCAAAAGAAAGGAACATACTCCCATTCTGTCAGACGACGAGGGCATCTGCGCGAGGAGCCATCCTTCCCTTTTTGATTCGTCAGCGACGTGCCCCGGGTTTTTAATTATAACAGTGTCATACGCCCAGCGCTTCAGTCGCAGGACCCAGACGATGTGCCAGCAGAGAACGGAAGCTTTGTCTCGCAATGATAGGCCCAGATAAAGCCGTCATCTCTCCGCTGTCGGAATGAAAAGATGACACGGACGCAAACAGCCCCCTGTCAGAGGTTTCATCGATCTATAATCTCCCCATTCATCACTGGCAATGTCAGCTGTCACGTCAACCGGTTCTGACGCAGGGAGGCTGCCTGACGGATTGCGAGCGGCGTCTCCACGCGCCGGGGCTCCTCGGATCCCAAACTTCCTGGGGTGCCTGAGGGAAGTCAGCACTCATCAGCCCAGCCTTACATTCCCAAGTACAAAACTGACTGTTGTCTCAGGGTTGCCAGCCTCCAGGTGGTGGCTGGAGATCTCCTGCTATTACTGCTGATCTCCAGGGGACAGGAATCAGTTCCCCTGGAGAAAGCGGCCACTTTGGAAGGTGGGCTCTATGGCCATATATGCCACTGAAGACCTTCCCCTCCCCAAACGCTACCTGCTATCTGGCTTTTCTTGTGCAGGGCATGATGATCACACCCAGAAGTGACATCATTGCACCGGGCACATCGTGCCGTGGACACTCTAGGATTCACGGCAAATCTCTATGGTACCAAACTCTATAGTACCATAGAGTTTCACCATGAATCCTAGATAGTCTGCAGCACAACACCACTTCTGGGTGATGTCATCGCACGGGATACATCGCATGGTGACGAGGCTGTTGGGAAGCGGAGATCCCCCCCCCCAGCGGCCTGCTCTAGGCTCCACCCCCCAAATCACCAGGTGTTTCCTAACCCAGAGCTGGCAACCCTATCTCTTCTCCCAGACAGAAGTGATGGTTTTAGGAATTTTGCCTTGATCTGTGTTTAAATCTCCCAATGTTGTCCAGAGCAATGGGTGTAGGCTGTTTGCCTCTGAGCAGCCTGAACACCTCAGCTTAGCTTGGACTTGTCAGAACATTGGTCCCCAACATGGTGCCCACAGGCACTGTGGTGCCAGCTCAAGAAGTTTTTTTAGAAAGTGGGTAGGGCCAGATGGAGCTTTTACCCAGCAAGGCTTCTGATTGGTCATTGGAGATTCAATTGGCTGTGCAGATTGTTTTTAAAATGTTGCTTTGGCAGCAGCTGCCACTGCAGCACAACAATCTTCACTGTGTGACTGAAGGTAAGCTGTGGCAGCCATTTTGTGGATGGCTCCGCCTCCCGAGGCAGCCATTTTACAGCAGCCATTTTGCGGCTCTGCCCACCATGCTGCGTGTCAGAATTCCAAAGGTATCCACAGGCTCAACAAGGGTTGGGACCCCTGACTTAGAAGCTCAGCAGGGTTGGCTACGTGGGAGATCAGGTCGCCAACCTCCAAGGGACACCTGGAGATTCTCCACTATTACAGTTGAACTCCAGATCAGTTTCTTCAGAGAAAATGGCTGCTTTGGAGGGTGGGCTCAAGGGTATTGTCCCCAGCTCTGCCCTCCTGTGGCTCCGCTCCCCCAAATCTCCAGGCATTCCCAGTCCCAGAGCTGGCAACGCTAGTGAGAGACCACCAAGGAGCACTGGGTTTGCTATGTGGGGGAAGGCAATGCCAAATTATCTCTGCTCGTCTCTTGCCCGGAACACCCCATGGATGAAGTCAACATGTGTTGTCTGCAACTTAAAAGCTTGCTCTCCTTCCCTTCCTTCTGTCCATTTGTGCCTTTACTAGGCAGGGCCAGCCCCGCCACTAGACAAGCTAGGCAATCGCCTAGGGTGCCAACCTTCTGGGGGCACCAAACAGGATGCCCCCCATGTGACTCGGTGATATTATTAGTACAGGGGGTGCAGTGCCAGCAACTAGCCTTGCCTAGGGTGCCGGAGAGTCTAGGGCTGGCCCTGTTTCTAGGAGTGCCATCCCAGGTCCCAGCAGGGTTTCCCCCGCTTGTTGGCTGCGATCTGGAAACGGAAAGGTCCCCTGTGCAAGCACCAGTCGTTTCCGACTCTGGGGAGACGGTGCTCTCACGGCAAACTTTTTACGGGGTGGTTTGCCATTGCAAGCTGGGGACTCATTTGACCGACTTCGGAAGGATGGAAGGCTGAGTCAACCTTGAGCCGGCTACCTGAAAACCCAGCTTCTGCCGGGGATCGAACTCAGGTCGTGAGCAGAGCGTAGGACTGCAGTACTGCAGCTTTAACACTCTGCACCACAGGGCTTTGATCTGCCCACCCCACAAAAGTGATATCGAGCGGGGATGCTCTGTTATTTGGGCAAACTCTATGGTATCGAGGGCAAACACCCCCCCCCCAGCGTTCTGCCCAAATACCAGAGTGTCCTCGCTTGATGACCCCGCCCACCCCCAGAATGCCCCCTAAATCCCCCTGCCGGATGGGCAAGGGGATCTGGCAACCCTAGTCTTTTCCCATCCTCCACACCACTGAGACGCTGACACAAATCCTGGGCGTCACCGCCATTTGCTGCGGCCGATTCATAATGACATTTTTGCAGTGTTATCCTGCGCCCGGGAATCAGATCTCCAGAGGTCACTGAATCCTGGGGTTTTCTTCCCTTCGGCAAACAAAGCAAGGTGTTTGTCATTGCTATTGCTGCAGTGGGGGGAGGGGAAGAGGGTGACTTCAAAGCGGTTTGGTGCAAAGTAAAATTCCTTCTAGATTGTTATGATAACACAACTCGGTATACCTCGCCGACGCGGTTCGTTGTGGCACAAAGACCGCGCGCCCGTTTCTTTGATGTGCCCTTTGTTTGGCCTATAATATTCAGTTTCGTTTCTAGACCACCCAAAGTGTAAAAAAAACCCAAAGCTCTGATTTAAATGAATGGACCAACAGATCCGGCGGTATGGTTGCCAACTCCATGCTGGGAAACATCTGGAGATTTAGAGAGGGCGGAGACCTCAGTAGGGTAGAATGTCCCGCAGTCCACCTCCCAAGGTAGCCATTTTCTCCAGAAGTGGGATAAAAGTTTCACCTTGGCAAATAGAAAGGAAAGACATGGGAGCAGTGACAGACTTCACATTTCTGGGATCCAAGATCACCACAGATGGTGACTGCAGCCATGAAATTAAAAGACGTTTGCTCCTTGGGGAGACCGCTATGGCAAACCTAGGCCATATAATAAAAAGTAGAGACATCACCCTGCCAACAAAAGTCTGTATAGGCAAAGTGATGTAATGTATGGCTGTGAGAGCTGGACCATAAGGAAGGCCGAGCGCAAAAGAATAGATGCTTTCGAGCTGTGGTGCTGGAGAAGACTCTTGAGAGTCCCTTGGACTGCAAGAAGATCCAATCAGTCAGTCCTAAGGGAAATCAACCCCGACTGTTCCATGGAAGGTCAGATGCTGAAGCTGAAGCTCAGATACTTTGGCCACCAAATGAGAAGGGAGCACTCCCTGGAGAAGATTCTGATGCTGAGAAAGACGGAAGGCGAAAGAAGGAGAAGGCAAAAGAGGAGATGGCTGGAGAGTGTTTTATTGATGTAACTAACACAAATCTGAGTGGACTTTGGAGGATGGTGGAAGACAGGAGGGCCTGGCGTGACTTGGTCCATGGGGTCGCAAAGAGTCGGACTCGACTGTGCAACTGAACAACTACAACATATTAGCGATTTCTATAAGTCTGGACATCTGGAGGTTGGCATCCATATTCCAGACCTCTGTCTGTCTTCCATGTGGAACAGGGGATTTGCCACCTGATGGGGAGGGGCTCGAGAGGTGCAGGGGAGCTCCCCCCTCCTCAATGCAGCCCAGAGAATCAGTTTGGTATAGAGCAGGGGTGTCAAACATGTGGCCCGGGGGCTGGAGGGCTCCTATCAGGCCCCTGAGCAACTGGCTGTCATCTGCTTCCTTCTCCCTCTCTCTTGCTTCCTTCTGTATCTCAGCTTGCTTTGCAAGGCTTGCAAAGCAGAAGAAGATGAAGAAGAAGATATTGGATTTATATCCTGCCCTCCACTTCAAAGAGTCTCAGAGCAGCTCACAATCTCCTTTATCTTCCTCCCCTACAACAGACACCCTGTGAGGTGGGTGGGGCTGGAGAGGGCTCTCACAGCAGCTGCCCTTTCAAGGACAACCTCTGCCAGAGCTCTGGCTGGCCCAAGGCCATGCTAGCAGGTGCAAGTGGAGGAGTGGGGCTACTGAGCTACTGAGCCAAACCTCTCTTCCATCTATTGGCTGAGGATCCTTCCCCTCCTGGTCCCCTAGGGAAGGAAGGAAAGAGCCAGAGCTTCCTTTGCCCAGTTCCCTGGATCCCATGGGAAAAATACAGAGAAAGCACCTTTTAAGAGCGAGTGCGTTTCAAGCATGTTTTAAGGGTTTTTTTTAAAAAAAAATCTTTGTGTTTGTCTGTGTCCTTTATAAAGTTTATCTCTCTGCTACCTAATCTTAAATAGGAACGCACATGGCCCGGTCTGACATGGCCCGGCCCGACAAGGTCTCATTTATGTCAGATCTGGCTCTCATATATCCATCCTATACATATATCGAACTGTAGCACCTTAATCTATAATCTATAATGGTTTTAACTGTTTTATTTAACTTAATTTATGAATGTAACTTAACTATATTTTAATTGTCTTTTATAGTAATGATTGTATTTTATTGTAATCATGGTATATACCATGTCCTGTGAGCTGCCCTGAGCCTGCCTTAGCGGGGGAGGGCGGGATATAAAAATAAATCTATTATTATTATTATTATAACAAATGAGTTTGACACCCCTGGTTAAGTGCACGGACTCTTATCTGGGACAACCGGGTCTGATTCCCCACTCCTTCACATGCACCTACTGATGTGACCTTGAATCAGCCACAAATTCTCTCAGAGCTGTTCTGCTCAAGAGCAGTTCTGGGAGAGCTCTTTCAGGCCCACCTACCTCACAGAGTGTCTGTAGTGGGGAGAAGAAGGGAAAGGTAAGCCGCTTTGAGACTCCTTTGAGAGCCAGTTTGGTGTCGTGGTGAAGTGTGCGGACTCTTTATCGGGGAGAACCGGGTTTGATTCCCCCCCCCTCCTCCACTTGCAGCTGCTGGAATGGCCTTGGGTCAGCCAGAAGTTGGGAGGGGAATGCATAGCAGAGTTGGGATTCCAGCCCCTAGTCGGACACTCTCCAGCACAACACCCCGTCTGTCCTTTGAGAATTCGCACTCAGGCAAAGGTCTTTCACTTTGCTGTCATTAAAGGACAGACGGCTGGCAATTGGATGGGGAGAAATTGCCCTAGAATGAGGACGCTCACCGTGGCATTAATGGCATATAAAAGTGTTTTGAAATCGACGGGTGCATTCATGAGAGCAAAGTTCACTTCACAGCCCCACCTGTCTTTTCAGGATCTGGAGCTAGAACAGGTTTCCGTGTCGAGGAACGTTGCACAAGCCAGGTGTGTGTGTGTGGGGGGGGGGAGTTGAAGTAGGAGAATGGTGCTGTCTTTGGTGTTTGTAAAAGGAGCGGAAGCCTGAAGGGTTAGGGTTTGAGCTGGCAGGGTTCTTTCAAGAAGATCTGTGGCCCTGCTTCCCAAAATGCAATCGCTGTATCCGGCATCCCGGTTTCACTCAGAACCCTGGGAAATCAGAGATTTGGGTACTAGAAACGACGCTTCTAGTTCTCGGAACTGGGTGGACGTCGTTTTCCAAGATGCTGATGGAAAGGAAAACCGAATGTGAACCCTGAAGTTATCCTTCTCCGCCGCTTCAACCCAAATGACCCTGGCCCCTGCCTGGTGGAATGAGCTCCCCCTGGAGATCTGGGCCCTGCAGGATCTGCTCCAGTTTTGCAGGGCCTGTAAAGGAGAGCTCTTTCGCCAGGCTTTCAGCTGAGGCAGCGGACGACACTTCCCCTCCATTCCATCCCAGTGCTACAAGATCTGCGGGACCTGGACACGAGGCCATGTCTGTGAGGCAGGATTTGCTATTTTAGTACCTGTTGCTACTCGGTGGTTTTAGATTTTATATATTTTAAATGGGCTTTTTTTTTTTTTACCTGTTGATTGTTTTTATGATATAACCCGCCCTGAGCCTGTTCTATAGGAGGGGCGGGCTAAAAATCGAATCAAATCAATAAAATAATACAAAAAGAACGTGCTTTTGAATCGCAGCCGACACACGTTCAATGAAATTGCTGAGCAGCGGGGTTAGAACGGATAAAAGGAAGCACTTCTTCACCCAAAAGGGTGATTCACACATGGAATTCACTGCCACGGGAGGTGGCGGCGGCTACAAGCATAGAGAGCTTCAAGAGGAGATTGGATAAGCATATGGAGCAGAGGTCCATCAGTGGCTTTTAGCCACAGCTTATCGTTGGAACTCTCTGCCTGGGGCTGTGATGCTCTGTATTCTGGTGCTTTGGGGGGCACAGTGGAAGGGCTTCTAGCCCCACTGATGGACCTCTTGATGGCACTTGGGGTTTTTGGCCACTGCGTGACACAGAGTGTTGGACTCGATGGGCCACTGGCCTGATCCAACATGGCTTCTCTTATGTTCTTACAGCCACCCCCACCCATTCTGGGCAGGACCAGCAGAGGCAGCTTGTCATTGCCTACACAGCAACCCCAGACTTCCTTGGTGGTCCCCCATCCAAGTATCTACCAGGGCCGATCCTGTTTCGCTTCCCAGATCTGACAAAATTGGGCTAGCCTGGGCCATCCAGCTCGGGGCATCCTTCCTAAACAGCTGTACAGAATAGCCAGACCGAGCCCAGCTGGGGAACGGAGAGCCAGTTTGGTGTAGTGGTTAAGTGTGCGGACTCTTATCTGGGAGAACCAGGTTTGATTCCCCGCTCCTCCACTTACACCTGCTGGGATGGCCTTGGGTCAGCCATAGCTCTGGCAGAGGTCATGCTTGAAAGGGCAGCTGCTGTGAGAGCCCTCTCCAGCCCCACCCACCTCACAGGATGTCTGTTGTGGGGGAGGAAGGTAAAGGAGATTGTGAGCCGCTCTGAGACTCTTCGGAGTGGAGGGCGGGATATAAATCCAATATCTTCATCTACCTCACAAGGTGTCTGTTGTGGGGGAGGAAGGGAAAGGAGATTGTGAGCCGCTCTGAGACTCTTCGGAGTGGAGGGCGGGATATAAATCCAATATCTTCATCTACCTCACAAGGTGTCTGTTGTGGGGGAGGAAGGGAAAGGAGATTGTGAGCCGCTCTGAGACTTCTCGGAGTGGAGGGCAGGATATAAATCCAATATCTTCATCTACCTCACAGGATGTCTGTTGTGGGGGAGGAAGGGAAAGGAGATTGTGAGCCGCTCTGAGACTCTTCGGAGTGGAGGGCGGGATATAAATCCAATTTCTTCTTCTTCTCTTTCCTCCAGCCCTCCAAACAACAGCGGCGAGATAAGATCAGGGAGGCACCTGCCACAAATAAACTTTGAAGGAGGCTTCCAAAACATTTGAGCTTCTGAACCATCCAGAAGTTCTGAACGAGGTAGTCGCATTACCAAACGGAGCCGGTGCATTCAGAATCATGTTTTGCACCGAGTGCAAATACATGGGTCATTTGCCACAGTGCTTGGTTCACAATCTGCCGCCAATCTGTGTGACTGACGGGCATTTATTTATTTATTTACTTTCACTTTGCATCCTGCCCTCTCCGCAAGCGGACTCACGGTGGCTAGCGACAGCTGGCGGCATCTTGGCCTCGAACACGGCCCGAAACCCAAACCCCCCCCCCAAAAGAATTTTGATACACTCGTGTGGACGATTGCTCTGGCATTGCTTCTTTGCAGTTTTGCCAAATCCCTCGTCTCCGATTCAATAAGACGCAACAGATGCCAGCCTCCAGGTGGGAGCTGGGGATCTCCTTGAATTCCAGCTCTTCTTCAGCCTACAGCGATCAGTTCCCTTGAAGAAAACGGCTGCTTTGGAGGGACCCTGTGGCATTGTAAAGGTCAAGGTCATCCCCTGCGCAAGCACCGGTCGTTTCCGACTCTGGGGTGACGTCGCATCACGATGTTTTCACAGCAGACTTTTTACAGGGTGGTTTGCCATTGCCTTCCCCAGTCCTCTACGCTTCCCCCCCCCCCCCCCCCAGCAAGCTGGGGACTCATTTGACTGACCTCAGAAGGATGGAAGGCTGAGTCAACCTGGAGCTGACTACCTGAAAACCCAGCTTCCTCCAGGATCGAAAGGTCATGAGCAGAGAGCTCGCACTGCAGTATTGCAGCTTTACCACTCTACGCCACGGGGTTAATCTAATCTATGGCCTTGTCCCACCCCTATCCCAGACTGGCTCATTCCTAGCTGTGTTCTCATGAGCCAAATCTGCCTCGGAGGCTCTCCAGAAACCTCTTCTGAGTCACCTGGTGCCAGCTCATTCCTCCATCCCCCAATGCTCGGCCACTCCTGCTTTCCTGCCCTTTCCTCCACTCGAGGCCCGGAGCCCGGGAGAGGGGGGCGGAGGTGCTCACAGTAGCCTCCTTTCTGATCCAACGCCTTGGCACTCTCCACCAGGGCCTTTTGTTACCAGTCTTTTAATTGCGGGGTGGCAAATCCCAAACTGGCAAGGTTTGGGCGCTCGCTTTTCGATTCCCCCTTTGTTCCTGTTCGGAGGCTCCTAAGTGGAGGCAGGTGTGTCCCCCCCCCCCCCCCGCTAATCTCCCTTCCCCTCCTCCAGAGGCAGCCAAGGCTTTGCAGTTCCAGATGGGCGATGGAGGAGAGGCTGCTTTTGGGGAGGGGTGGGAGGACGGCTGGAAACTGCTCCATCAGGAAGCGGCCAGAAGCGCTCCACTCAGAAAAGCCAGCCCGTCCCTCTCCTTTGTTTCATTAACTCCCCCCCCCCCCCCATTCCTGCCTTTCTCCATTTCTCTTCCTACAAAAGGCTGAAAGGAGTAGAGTTGCCAGGAGGAAGGTTGTTATCGAACTCGAAAGGAAAACCTGGAAAGAATGAAGGATAGCTTAGAAGCTGGCCATTGCCTCTCAGCCTAGCTGTGCTGTTTGTGCTATCGATAGGTCCCTATCCTGTGCGTAGGGTGTCAGATCAGGACTGTGGGGGTCCCTGGTTCAAATCCCTCCTCAGCCTTAAGAACATGGATTTGATAGAGCTGGTCGAATAGTGCGGGGCTCTTCTTATGTGTGTAGGACTCTATCATATCAACTTCCTCATGGGTGGAAAAAAGCCCCTGCACGTTAAAAAGCTAGCATGCCAGAAGAAGGGGAGGGATAGTGGCTCAGTGGTAGAGCATCTGCTTGGTAAGCAGAAGGTCCCAGGTTCAATCCCCGGCATCTCCAATTAAAAAGGGTCCAGGCCAATAGGTGTGAAAAAACCTCAGCTTGAGACCCTTGAGAGACACTGCCAGTCTGAGTAGACAAGACTGACTTCGATGGACCATGGGTCTGATTCAGTATAAGGCAGCTTCATATATGTTCATATATATGTTCATGAGGCCTTCCTGAGAAGCTAGCTTTCTACATGCAGGGAGTTTTGGGTGGAACCATCTGTCAAGATCCCTGCACCATCCTTAGGTGATATCACCCACGACACTGGTTGACCCCATTGCTGAAAACAAGGCCTTGGCACCTTCCCTCATCGTTGGCTCTGCTCTGGGAACATTTTAGCATTGCTTGACTGTGAGCTGCCTTTCTCCCCCCGGAGTTCAGAATGGGTTCCTGCAACCCCCCCCCCCCCCCAAATCCGGGTGAGCTTCCAAAGTCAGATCTGCGCTGCTTCAGCAGCCGAACGAGCTGGCGTGCCTCCGGACTATTGCGTGACTCTGCGAAAATCGCTTTCCTTGTATCCTCGGGAGAGTGCCAGGAACGGGAATTAAGGAGAGACTTGCCACACCGGTTCTCCCAGGGGAGTTAACCCCCCCCCTCTTCTTTCCAAGCCACAGCTTGTTTTTCGCTGCTAATGGCTTGCGAGAGGCTGACTCAGTGGCACACCAAAGACCTTCCCGCCTGGCTCTCCCCCCCCCCCCCCCACGCTACATTTCCTTGGTATGTTCTTATGCAAAGAAGTCCACACCCAAATAAACACACACCGATCTGATCTGTTAAGCCTCTCTCCCGACTTTCTTCCAAAATGCTCAGGGCAGTTCCTCCTCCTCCCCTGTTTAATCTGCACAGCAACCCTGCGAGGAAGGCTCTCCTGAAGGATGACCTCATGCTTCGGCGAGACACTGAACTGCCACCTTGTTTCAGGAAGTCAGGTTGGCAAGCACCCTTGCCTGAAACACTGGGAAACAACTCACGGCCAGGGTTACGAATGTACCGCGGCAAGCGGAGCGAGGCTGTGACTTGGTTACCGTGTTCCGTTTCAGGGGCTGAGCAGGTGTGTAGAAGGTTGCAGGTTTGACCCCCGCTGTCTCCAACAAACGGAGCTCCAAAGTTTTGGGGAAGATCTTCTCTGCCCAAAGAAAAGCCCCGTGGCGCAGAGTGGTAAAGCTGCAGGACTGCAGTCAAAAGCTCTGCTCACGACCTGAGTTCGATCCCGGCAGAAGCTGGGTCCAGGTAGGCGGCTCGAGATTGACTCAGCATTCCATCCTTCCGAGGCCGGTTAAATGAGTCCCCAGCTTGCTGGGGTGGGGGGAAAGTGTAGAGGGCTGGGGAAGGCAATGGCAAACCACCCCGTAAAAGGTCTGCCATGAAAACATCACGATGTGACGTCACCCCAGAGTCGGAAATGACTGGTGCTTGCACAGGGGACTGCCTTGACCTTTTCACTCTGCCTGAGACCCCCCAAAGAGCTGTCACCAGTCAACAATAGTTCCTACGGAGTGAAACGGGCCGGGAGCTGGGCTACGGCAAGCAAATTCCTGTGGGGGAATGGAACCTCTGGAACTACCTGAGACATGAACATTCCTACAGAGGAAGATCTCAGGCTCTGTTCCTAGGGAGGGGCAGGGAAAGGCCTGAAACCTTGAAGAGCAGCTGCCGGTCAGAGCAGAGAATCCTGCGTCAGCCTGGCTCACTAGATGATCTCAGATGGACGTCAGGCCACTGAAGTTCACCTTCCGTTTGCATCTGGAGGCGGCTTTACACACTCTCCTTTGCTTCCTTCTGGAAAACGCAGCTGTTGGCCTGGTCCACAAGCCTAGCGCCCTGTGCCTTGCCCCCCTGAACAAATAAACACAGGCATTAAGTCCACACCCTCCGTTTTTTTTCTCCCAAAAGGATCTTACTTCCTGGAGATTTCTGAATAACTTCCAGCAAAACTGAATGTGGATATACAGCCTTGATGGTCTGCTCTCCTTCCCCCTCAAAAAACCCGATACAGCAGGGGTGGCCAGCAGGGCTGGGACTGCTGGCTGGGGCTGCTGGGAGTTTAGGCAAAAAAACATCTGGAGAGCTACCGTTGGCCACCCCTGCTGTACAGAACTGGTGAGCGAGGGGTGTGTGAGATAGGCAACATCTGTTTCTTTTCTCCCAAAATGCTAAAACTTGGAGCCACCCAATGAAACCGATAGGGAATAGATCCAAGGCAGCGTGGTGTAAGCGGTTGAGAGCAACGTTCCCACTAAGCTCAGTCGGTGTGTGCTCACTCACAGTTTCTAAGCCTCCGGCTCACCCAATTTTGTCTTCGCTCAGGGAAGAATGGCCCCCGGAGCAAACTAATTGATGCAGCCGCTCACAACTTTAATGCCAGTCGCTCACAAGGCAGAATTCTTACAAGACTCTGCAGCTAAGGCAAAAATATGTGAGCCAGAGGCTAAATAACTGTGAGCTAGCTCACACTTAGTCAGCTTAGAGGGAACACTGGGTACAACCCAAGCATTTACCCTCCAAAGCAGCCATTTTCTTCAGGGGAACTGATCTCTGTAGTCTGGAGATGAGCTATAATTCCAGGGGATCTCCAGGTCCCACCTGGAGGCTGGCATCCCTAGTGAAAATCCAAGGAAGTTTAAGAAGAAGAAGAAAAAGACACTGGATTTATATTCTGCTCTCCACTCAAAGTCTCAGAGCGGCTCACAATCTCCTTTATCTCCTTCCCCCACAACAGACACCCTGTGAAGTGGGGTAGGGCTGAGAGGCTCTCTCAGAAGCTGCCCTTTCAAGGACAACCTCTGCCAGAGCTAAGGCTGACCCCAGGCCATTCCAGCAGGTGCAAGTGGAGGAGCGGGGAATCAAACCCAGTTCTTCTAGATAAGAGTCCGCACACTTCACCATTACACCAAACTGGCTCAAAGAAGACATTGGATTTATATTCTGCCCTCCACTCAAAGTCTCAGAGTGGCTCACAATCTCCTTTATCTTCCTCCCCCACAACAAATACCCTGTGAGGTGGGCGGGGCTGAGAGGCTCTCTCAGAAGCTGCCCTTTCAAGGACAACCTCTGCCAGAGCTCTGGCTGACCCAAGGCCATTCCAGCAGGTGCAAGCGGAGGAGTGGGGAATCAAACCCAGTTCTCCCAGATAAGAGTCCGCACACTTCACCCCTACACCAAACTGGCTCTCCAGATGTGATAGCTCTGGCTGACTCAAGGCCATTCCAGCAGGTGCAAGCGGAGGAGTGGGGGATCAAACCCGGTTCTCCCAGATAAGAGTCCGCACACTTCACCACTACACCAAACTGGCTCTTAAGCCCCTAAAGTCATTTTGATTTGGGGTGGGGGGCAGGTGTACTGGAAAGAGTGCAGCCAAACAGCTGGCTTGACTGCTCAGCCACCTGCGGGCACAGTGGAAACACATGTTGTTCCCTTAGATGAACTCGCAGGAGCTCAGGTACGTTTTAGAAAAAGCACTCCAGAGGCGACGAACAAAAGGAAGCTGTCCTCTTTTCACGGAAGCTTTGCGTTACTCCCGCCCCGCCCTGCTCCCGATGTTGATTCTCTCCGGTCTTTGAAAGAGGCAAAGGGGTGCACCTGTCTTGCATTACAGGAACTGCGCAGGATTTGTAGCATTGTTAGTGACCGAGCGGCTTTCACGGGGCCCGTAAAATGTATTTATTCTCTTTCGATGTTTGCTTTGCCCCCTCCCAAAGGATCAGGGCAGAGGAACAGCAAAATGTGCTTGCGGCATCAAATGTCACCAAAGTGAACTGTCACTGGCCGGCTGGCCAGGTTCCGGTGTGGCCTGGAGATCTCTTGGAATTACAACGGGTCTCTGGACCACCGAGAGCAGTTCCTCCAGAGGAAATGGCGGCTTTGGGCAGCGGAGCAGGGCTTCAGTGCCCGATGGAGGTCTTTGCACTTCCCCCAAATGTAGCTGGCCTCAGCAGCGGGGTTGGACGGTTCCTGCGTCCCAGAGGTTTTGGGGGAGGCCACCATCAAGTCCCTGCTGCCATGTTGTTTAGTGCACGCGCGTGCACAGTGATCTCCACTGACCCTCTGGCAGGGCTCTTTTTCTAGTAGGAGCTCCTCTGCATATTAGGCCATGCCCCCTGGCTTCTGGCAACCCCACTTGGGGCTTTCAAGGCAAGACAGGAACAGAGAGCCAGTTTGGTGTAGTGGTGAAGTGCGCGGACTCTTATCTGGGAGAACCAGGTTTGATTCCCCACTCCTCCACTTGCACCTGCTGGAATGGTCTTGGGTCAGCCATAGCTCTGGCGGAGGTTGTCCTTGAAAGGGCAGCTGCTGTGAGAGCCCTCTCAGCCCCACCCACCTCACAGGGTGTCTGTTGTGGGGGAGGAAGGCAAAGGAGATGGTGAGCCTCTCTGAGACTCTTCGGAGTGGAGGGCGGGATATAAATCCAATATCATCTTCTGATGTAGCCAATCCTCCAATCTTCACACCCCTTCCAACCCTCCCAGCAATTAACACAGAACAATGGTCACATTCAACAGCCAGTTTCCTTATCACTTCCCTTCCAGGAAGCCCCACCAAACAATGGGCACATCCACAAACCAATTGCCCTCTCAACACACCCCCTCCAGCCTAGAAATAGCAGCTCTCCAGCAGCCCTGGCCTCACTCAATGCACAGCAGCCAAGAAGGTCAGAGCGCCTGCTCCGGCTGCAACGCCACTGAGGATGTTCTCCGCAGCTGAGAACGAAACGTCTGGAAGAAAAACTTTCTCCAGTAGAACACGGCACTTGAGCCCGAAAGATTCTACAAACCCTAATTCTCCAAGAGCTTAGAGGATTCTTAGTACAGGGCCTACTGTACGCTGCATGGACTCTTCTGGCCAGAAGAGAATTAGGTGGCGTGCCAGCATATGAACATATGAAGCTGCCTTCTACTGAATCAGACCTGCCGTCCACCAAAGTCGGTATTGTCTACTCAGACTGGCAGCGGTCTCAAGCTGAGCTTTTTCATGCCTATTTGCCTGGACCCTTTTTAGTGGGAGATGCCGCGGATTGAACCTGGGACCTTCTGCTTCCCAAGCAGATGCTCTACCACTGAGCCACCCTCTCTCGCCTGATGTCAAATCGCAAGGGCTGTCAAATCGCAGTTGACTTAGGAAAACAAGATGAGGTTTTCACAGCAAGAAACATCCAGAGGGGGTTTGCTGAGCTTCCGAGAGCTGATTTGCAAGCCTGGGCCCCCCAGATCAGGGCAGATAATTGTGGCCTCTGGCTTCTGGCAACCCCTCCTGGGCCTTTCAAGGCAAGGCAAGGCAGGAACAGAGATGGTTGGCTGTTGCCTGCCTCTGCAGAACGACCCTGGACTTCCTTGGGAGTCTCTCAGGCAGAGTGCTGGCCAGGTCATGGCTTAGGTCAAGGGGGGCCAAATTTGCTTAATGTAAAAGGCACATAGAAGAAATGTCAGCTGTCAGCAACACATGAACTTCACATGTTTGAGAGCCGTAAGGCAGGAAGGCAAGGCAGGAAGGCAAGGCAGGAAGGAAGGCAGGCAGGCAGGAAGGAAGGAAGGAAAATAAAGGGGGAGAGGGGGGAAAGCAACTTTAAATGCATTCTCCAAGCTTCCAACTGCCCTGGTTTGGTGAAGTGATTTAAAAAAGAGGAATGTCTTTTCCAAGCTGGCCGACAAGGTGGTGGGGGCTTTGAGAGCCACATAATACGTGTGAAAGAGCCACAGTTTGGCCACTCCTGGCTTAGGTACTGATAGTATCCAAGTGTAATGTGCAGTGGGAAAGAAAAGCATTGTGTACATTGTCAAGGACAGGTTTCTTTCTTTCTTTCTTTCTTTCTTTCTTTCTTTCTTTCTTTCTTTCTTTCTTTCTTTCTTTCTTTCTTTCTTTCTTTCTTTCTTTCTCTCTCTCTCTCTCTCTCTCTCTCTCTCCCCCTCCCTCCCTCCCTCCTGGCAACTTTTTGCCCAAAGGTTTACAAACACTTGTTCCTAGCTCTGCCCCATCTTAGAGGAAACTGAATGCATGATTAAGCCACAGACTGGAGCCACAAACAAATTTGGCAAACTGGCTTTTTCAGAAGCAAAAAAGAGGGGGGGAAATAGACAAGTCAGCTTTGCATGGGGAATGCAAATGCAAGAGACAACAGCTGGAGGCTCCTCTGCTCTGCACATTTGAATACCAAATAAACAACGCCCACTGCATGCAAATGCAAAAGGAACGCAAGCTGTGACTGGCTGCTGGGACAGGTCTCCTTGGCACGTGGTCTGGTGAGATTGATGGCTGTTATGGTTATGAAAATGCCACATTATTAGATCATTGGGGTGGGGGGGCATTTGAAAGTGTCCTCACTGCATTTAGCACAAGATATTTTTCCTTCCCCCTCTAAGGTGAGTTCTGTGATTTTCCAGCACAATCAGTTTAAAGAAAGGAAAAGGCTGCACTGGACAGCACCTACTGGCGAGCACCGATGCCATCCTCAGCAGGAACTTACTTCAGTCCCCATAGTTAGGACATTCTTTAGAAAGTTTGTGATTCAGAGCTCAGCTTGAGGCCGACATGCTAAGAAAAGACCCTAAAACTTTAAAAAGAGTTGTAGACAGTCGTCAAGGTGTCCAAGGGGCAGAACAAGGATGTGATGTCACATCCCCCTGAAAACCAGGCTGTGATAAGCATGCTGGGCATCGCCCTGGCTGTTCTCCCAAAACTCTAATGGGTTGGTTGTATCTAACCAGAGCCAGTTTGGTGTAGTGGTGAAGTGTGCGGACTCTTATCTGGGAGAACCGGGTTTGATTCCCCACTCCTCCACTTGCAGCTGCTGGAATGGCCTTGGGTCAGCCAGAGCTATCGCATTTGGAGAGCCAGTTTGGTGTAGTGGTTAAGTGCGTGGACTCTTATCTGGGAGAACCGGGTTTGATTCCCCACTCCTCCACTTGTACCTGCTGGAATGGCCTTGGGTCAGCCATTCCATTGCTTGCAGGAGTTGTTGCGAGCAATGCTCCCGCTAAGCTGTGGAGTCTTGTGGGCAAAAATTCTCCTTTGTGAGCTACTGGCATTAAAGTGGTGAGCTCCTGCACAAATGAGTTGGCTCTGGGGCCATCCTTCCTGAGCTAAGGCAAAAATGCGTGAGCCAGAGGCTATAAAATTGCGACCCAGCTCACAGTAGCTCAGCCTAGGGGGAAGACTGATTGCAAGTCCCCAGTCTGCCTCTCCCACCCTTAGCATCCCAATCTTTGCATCCAATTCCACTCCCAATAATTGATCTCCTTAGGAAACATGGCAGGAGTCTGCCTGGGGCCAGAAGGTGCAGAGAGAAGGAATGCATGTACCATGCATGTCAATCCACCACCCCCAAATTTCTGGAAGGATTCCGTCCTGCCTGCCTTCACACTCTTTCCATCATCTGTCAAATGGGCTTTGGCATTGAAAGCAACAGATTGGAATGACTGCTCATTCCTCGGCTGAGTTTGCCAGGGAGATGCCTTGAAGTGGCGTGTGTGTGCCAGATAACGGATTTATGTCTAATTGCCTTCAAGTCTCTGGCTCTTTTTGATCAGCAATTTGACTGTGAGGAAGCTGGTGGTTCAGGAGCAGCTGGGAACATGGCCTTTTGCTGTGTCGCTTCCTTCCCTCCTCATTCAGTTGGGGATCTGTGGATTCCCGCGGCCGATCAGAAACTCACTCTGAAGGAGTGAAGGCTCAAACCTCTCCCTAAAAAAGTGAAATGCATGGAGGGGGCGGAGGGGCTTGAAAACCAGACCCTAAGGCTCAAGGGGCGGAGACTGGGAGCCAAAGGATGGCACTTTATAAATCAGGAGGTGGAGCCTGCTAGAAAGGGGAGGGGTTTGTTGTGGTGGGAGTGGCACCTGGGAAGTTAAGGGGAGAGAATGGCTGTGCCTAGGGGCCCGGGGCGGAGCCTGATGGTTATGGGGGTGGAGCTCTCCAGCCACACAGGGGAAAGTCTGCCTCTTTGATTCTGGACACTCCCCTTCAGATTTGACTTGTTCCCTGTGGAGATTCTAAAAAAAAAAGCCTAAAACCCCTTAAAATTCAGCTCCAATTCTAAGGCCTACAAGGAGGTTGTCAACTCTGGGTTGAGAAATAGACCTCAGCGGGGCTTTTTTTGGTAGAAAACGCCTCACGGGAACTTATTTGCATATTAGGCCACAGCCCATGACATCACCATTGTTTGACACAGGACTTTTTTGTACGAAAAAGCCCAGGATGAACTCATTTGAATATTAGGCCACACCCCCTGGTGCCAAACCAGCCAGAACTGCGTTCCTGCGCATTCCTAGTAAAAAAAAAAAATCCTTGGACTTCAGAGGAGTAAAATGCTATTATAATACTACAGAGTCCGCGCTCCAAAGCAGCCATTTCCTCCAAAAGAACAGATCTCTGCCATGTGGAGATGAGTTTTAATTCTGGAAGATCTCCAGGCCATAGCTGGAGGTTGGGAACACTAGGAAGTGGTTAGCCACACACACACACACACACACACGTATATATATTGACCACTGTGTGACACAGAGTGTTGGACTGGATGGGCCATTGGCCTGATCCAACATGGGTTCTCTTATGTACTTCTGTGACACAGAGTGTTGGAATGGATGGGCCATTGGCCTGATCCAGCATGGCTTCTCTTATGTACTTCTGTGACACAGAGTGTTGGACTGGATGGGCCATTGGCCTGATCCAACATGGCTTCTCTTATGTTCTTCTGTGACACAGAGTGTTGGACTGGATGGGCCATTGGCCTGATCCAACATGGCTTCTCTTAGGTTCTTCTGTGACACAGAGTGTTGGACTGGATGGGCCATTGGCCTGATCCAACATGGCTTCTCTTGTGTTCTTATGTGACACAGAGTGTTGGAATGGATGGGCCACTGGCCTGATCCAACATGGTTTCTCTTATGTTCTTATGTGACACAGAGTGTTGGACTGGATGGGCCATTGGCCTGATCCAGCATGGCTTCTCTTATGTACTTCTGTGATACAGAGTGTTGGACTGGAGGGGCCATTGGCCTGATCCAACATGGCTTCTCTTATGTTCTTATGTGACACACAGTGTTGGACTGGAGGGGCCATTGGCCTGATCCAACATGGCTTCTCTTATGTTCTTATGTGACACACAGTGTTGGACTGGAGGGGCCATTGGCCTGATCCAACATGGCTTCTCTTATGTTCTTATGTAACACAGAGTGTTGGACTGGATGGGCCATTGGCCTGATCCAACATGGCTTCTCTTATGTTCTTATGTGACACACAGTGTTGGACTGGAGGGGCCATTGGCCTGATCCAACATGGCTTCTCTTATGTTCTTATGTGACACAGAGTGTTGGCCTGATCCAACATGGCTTCTCTTATGTTCTTATGTGGTTGGCCACTATGTGAGACAGGAGACTGGATTAGATGGAAGACTGGTCTGACCCAGCAGGGCTCTTTTGATGTTCTCATGAAGGCTTCGGTCTCTATGCCTTGTTGTTGAACCTCCAGAGGAACTGGTTGGCTATCGTGTAGGGTTGCCAAGTCCAATTCAAGAAATATCTGGGGACTTTGGGGGTGGAGCCAGGAGACTTTGGGGGTGGAGCCAAGATCAAGACTGTGACAAGCATAATTGAACTCCAAGGGAGTTCTGGCCATCACATTTAAAAGGGCAGCACACCTTTTCAAATGCCTTTCTTCCATAGGAAATAATGAAGGATAGGGGCACCATATTTTGGGGCTCATAGAATTGGACCCCCTGGTCCAATCGTTTTGAAACTTCGGGGGTATTTTGGGGACAGGCACTAGATGCTATACTAAAAATTTGGTGCCTCTACCTAAAAAAATAGCCCCCTCCCAGAGCCCCCACTACCCGCTGATCAATTCCCCATTATTCCCTATGGGAATTGTTCTCCACAGGGAATAATAGAGTGCCCAGTAGACATTTCCCTCCCCCCACGCTTTCTAAAGCGGGGGGGAGGAGGGCCTCCAAACCAGGGAATCCCCTGCCCCCTCCCTCTCTCTCACACACAAACACTTACTGGGTCTTGTTCCTGCAGAACTTTTCTCACTCTGAAAACGAAAGCAAAAGAAAGGGAGGGGCCGTTCTCTGAGGAAACTGTTACTGATCCTTTCCCATGAAGCCCTTCCTGTTCCCTGCTTCCTGCTCAGCCTTCAAGGCACACATTTTAAAAACTGTTTGCAGGTTTCTAAACCTGCAGGAGTTCTAAATCTACAGAATGACTGTGGGGGCGGGGCTTCCCCCGCCGGCCAGCTGACTGGGGGCGGGGAGAAGCCTGTCAAAACGGGGGATCCCCCGCTGGGACCTAGGGATTGGGAAGCCTACTATCGTGTGAGACAGGATACTGGACTAGATGGACCATCAGTTTGGCCCAGCAGGGCTCTTCTGATGTTCTTATGAAGGCCTCGGCCTCTCTGCCCTGTTGTTGGCCCTCCAGAGGAACTGGCTGGCCACTGTGTGAGACAGGAGGCTGGACTAGATGGACCACTGCTCTGATCCAGCAGGGCTCTTCTGATTCTTAAATATTCTTATTTACTGAGTACATTTTCCCTCTCCCTTCCCACCAGGAGCAAAGGGCGGCATCCATGGTTCTCTTCATTCCACTATAATCTCCGCCATACCTATTAAGATTTGGTCGATGAATCATTGCCCTGATATTTGCAGCTCATGCTGGAAATCTGAGAAGAGGTTGCGAATTCACCCAAGACGTCCCACGCCCTGGAGAGTGTGCACGTTGACCCGGCAATAGGCAAAAAGTAGCCACCCGGGACCTCTCCCTGCCTCCCCCTCCAGCCCTGCCCTCCTTCAAAGAGAGCTGCCATCCTGAACCTATTTCTTCCTGCCTCTCGGTTGGTTCCCCCTTTAATTAAACAAAGCCATTTGCATTTGACACAAGGCTCCACCTCAAGACTCAGGCCTTGTTAGGACATGCCCGTTTCTCTGGGCTGCCAGCCGACCTCCAAAAGGCTACTCCAGGGAATGGTTCCTGTAGTATCGGTTCCTTTTGTAGGCCCCGGGTGAGTTGCAAAAGGCACTCTGAGTCACTGAAGAAGCCTGGATGGGTGGGTGTTGGCCACTTGTGGAACTCCTGCAGTGCATTGTTCCTATCGTAGCTCTTTGAACCCTGGCGTGCGCTTGCCTTGCCAGAGGCTCGGGAAGTCAAAGAAGGAGAAGAAGAAGAATTGCAGATTTATACCCTGCCCTTCTCCCTGAATCAGAGACTCAGAGCAGCCTACAATCTCCTATGTCTTCTTCCCCCACAACAGACACCCTGTGAGGTGGGTGGGGCTGAAAGAGCTCTCACAGCAGCTGCCCTTTCAAGGACAAGTCCTACAAGAGCCATGGCTGACCCAAGGCCATTCCAGGAGGTGCGAGTGGAGGAGTGGGGAATCAAACCCGGTTCTCCCAGATAAGAGAGCTATGGCTGCCCCAAGGCCATTCCAGCAGGTGCGAGTGGAGGAGTGGGGAATCAAACCCGGTTCTCCCAGATAAGAGAGCTATGGCTGCCCCAAGGCCATTCCAGCAGGTACAAGTGAGGGAATGGGGAATCAAACATGCTTCTCCCAGATAAGAGAGCTATGGCTGCCCCAAGGCCATTCCAGCAGGTACAAGTGAGGGAATGGAGAATCAAACCCGGTTCTCCCAGATAAGAGAGCTATGGCTGCCTCAAGGCCATTCCAGCAGGGACAAGTGAGGGAATGGGGAATCAAACCCAGTTCTCCCAGATAAGAGAGCTATGGCTGACCCAGGTCATTCCAGCAGCTGCAAGTGGAGGAGTGGGGAATCAAACCCGGTTCTCCCAGGTAAGAGTCCGCACACTTCACCACCACACCAAACTGGCCCTGCCCACCTCCCTTCTGCTCCCTTTTGCTGTCTCTTTTGTCACAAATGGTAGACTGGAAGCTCCTCAAGGCAGGGAGCTGCCTGCTTGTCGCTTGCAAAGTGCCGTGCATGTTGCTGATGCCACAACAATAACAACAACAATAATAATATGGGGTGGGACATTTCTTGCATACATTCATTCACTGTTAGGGTTGCCAAGTTACGCCCCTCCCTCCCCCAGCCTCCGGTGGGGGACTTGTTTCACGCATGCAAAGCATATGAGGCACAATGACAACACCCGCAAGTGACGTCGCACTGGTGACGTTGCGCGATGGCCGCTCCAGGTGTTTCTGGGAAAACTCTATGGCTTTCCTGGACGCTCTAGCATTTTGAGAGCCGGTGGTACAGTGGAGAAGTGTGCGGACTCTTATCTGGGAGAACCGAGTTTCATTCCCCACTCCTCCACTTGCACCTGCTGGAATGGCCTTGGGTCAGCCATAGCTCTGGCAGAGGTTGTCCTTGAAAGGCCAGCTTCTGTGAGAGCTCTCTCAGCCCCACCCACCTCATAGGGTGTCTGTTGTGGGGGAGGAGGATAAAGGAGATTGTGAGCCCCTCTGAGATTCAGAGTGGAGGGCAGGATATAAATCCAATATCATCATCATCAGGCCTCAGATTCAGTGGGAGCTCACAGGAGCACAGCTCCTGAACCTTTCTGAGAGTTCCACCTCCTCCTTCTGAGAGTTCCACCTCCTTGTCCATTGAATAGTATTCCAGCTGCACAACAATCCCTGGATGAGCTCCACCACCTATTTTTCTGCAATCATTTTTCTCCATCATCATTTTGGGAGGGAAAAACTCTATGGTACCTATTGTACCATGGAGTTTTCCCTCCTGAATTGCTAGAGCATCCAGGAAAACAATAGAGTTTTCCAGGAAACGCCTAGAGTGGCCGGCGTGCAACATCACTGGTGCGATGACATCGCTCGCAGGTGACATCATTGCACCGGCGACTTCAGGGGAGGCTCCCCCCGCCGGCTGGGAAGGAACCTCCCAGGAAGGAGAACCCTCGTCTGGGCGGGGGGTTTGGTCGGCCTATTCACCGAGCGCAATTCTTTCCTTCCTTGTGGGGGAAGGAGATAAAAGAGATTGGGAGCCACTCAGACTCTGATTCAGAGAGAAGAGCAGGGTGTAAAATCTGCTGTCTTCTTCTATTGAACCCACTGTTTAGCAGAGCCTGATTTTTATTTTATTTTTTTGGTTAATCATCCCATATTTTCATGTCACAAAACATCACCTTTAAAGAACGCATACGAAACTTACATTGCCCTGCAAAGCCAATGAGAAGATCGGGTGCTGACGGCAATAGAAGGGCAAAGGCCAAGGTGTCCAGGGAGGCTTACCAACCTCCAGGTGGGGCCTGGAGATCTCCCACACTGACAGCTGAACTCCAAGACCGCACAGGCCAGTTCCCTTGAAGGGAATGGCTGTTTTGGACCCCACTGAACCAAAAGACTTCTGAAATTCAATCTCACCCCCACATTTTTAATAGCGAGGAGAAGACTGACGTGGGACAATTGAAAGCCAGAGAGGTGACAGCTGCACCCGACAGGAGATGTCCTCAGGGCTGGCCTTAGACTGTCAGGCACCGTAGGCGAGGCTAACTTCTGGTGCCTCCCCCCTGCACTGAAAATGTCACCGAGTCACAGGGGAGGCGCCCAATTTGGAGCCCTTAGAAGGCCAGCGCTCTAGGCAATTGCCTACTTTGTCTAGTGGCAGAGCCGGCCCTGGATGTACTGCTGCTTTAGCTTTGGTTTTCGCATCTGTACTGGGGGGGGGAGCACTTTGCACATGCTCAGAGGCACTTAGATTAGGGCCCTGGAGCTTTTGCCGAGCAAAGTGGAGATGTGGCTGCTGGCTGATACCTTTTGCTTCTCCTTGCGGTCTCTGGCGAGGCTGCCTTGCCTTTTCATGAGCCCACCAGACCGGCCTGGAGAGTCTCGCCCGAGCCCCAAAGTCTACAGGGACGGCAGGATCTACCAGAAGAAAGACTTGTTTAACAGCCGGGTCTTGTTTCAGAGCTCCGGGAAGCCGAGGGCAACACGGACGCCCCGAGGGCATCGCTGTTCTCTCCTCTCGAGTCCTTGAGGGAAGAGGAGGGCGGCCGATTCGCTCAGAGCCCAATTAACAGGCCTCCTCGGAGGGATTGGCTCCTCTGCAGGTGATCTGACTCCAGAAAAACAATCCGAGAAAGAAATCGGAAAATACCAGCAACAAGCCTCCAGGGCAGGTCAGTGAGAAAGAGGTGGGGGGAACACATCTCATTCCCTCCCCCAGTTCTGCAAAATACATCCCCTGACAACCGGGTTTGTGACAGACAGGTGCAATCACACACAGGCGCACTGTCCAACTTCTGCATAGAGGCTGTTGCTAGCAGCTGCAAGCTCTGTCATATCATCTAAAAGGGCGGCACATTTGAAGGGCTGGGAGACCCACTATCTGCTTGGGGGGGGGGGCGGCTTTGGGGTATGTGCAATGGCTTGCAGGGGGCTCCTAACTCAGGATTCGGATTTCTTAACGGCCCATGGCCAGTGTGCACAAAAAGGTACTACAGCAAGAGCACACAAAAAGAAAGCATCCCTATGATTTAAAACGCAAATTTACAACTCTGGTAAAAACAGACTGGCAAATCAGGATTCCCATATCTACTTGAGAAATACATTGAGCACACTTTTATCATTTGAGCCCAAAACTTCGCTATTTTCTTCGTCACGTTCACATCAGAGAGACGTCACCATGTTCACATCAGAGAGAAGCCTCGTAACAATCTCCGTATCAGAGATTTCAGAGCCTTTCTCTGATACCAACGAGATACAAGCTGAGCGAATTTTGTTGAATAGCGAACAATGCAGTAAAACGTGTTGCCGCAATTTCATCTGTATTACAGAACTTGCATCTGCCCTCGACCACGGTTGAGGGCGACACTGCTAACCTTGCAAGAGAGAAAGCTCTTCTCTGATTTGCATCTCCCAGCCAGGGGTAGGGAACGTTGGCTCTCCAGATGTTTTTTGCCTACAATACCCATCAGCCCCAGCCATTGGACATGCTGACTGGGGCTGATGGGAGTTGTAGGCAAAAAACATCTGGAGAGCCAACGTTCCCTACCCCTGTCCCAGACTATATAAATAGGTGGCCAGTTGCAGGAGATAAATTTTTGGCCACTGTGTGATACAGAGTGTTGGACTGGATGGGCCATTGGCCTGATCCAACATGGCTCCTCTTATGTTCTTATGTGACACAGAGTGTTGGACTGGAGGGGCCATTGGCCTGATCCAACATGGCTTCTCTTATGTTCTTATGTGACACAGAGTGTCGGACTAGATGGGCCATTGGCCTGATCCAACATGGCTTCTCTTATGTTCTTATAATATCTTTGAGGGGCTACAATAAAATCAGGTGATTTAGAAATATCGGATTGGCGTCCTATATTTTCCACTCTGCTTAAAGAGTCAGCTAGCTATATCACAGCCCAAACAGAGAACTGTATCAGGGGAATCCTAACTCAAGAGGAGAACCCATGCTTTGTATGCAGCAGGGCAGGGCATTTTTTTTTGAGCAAGAACACACGGGAATGCAGTTCTGGCTGGCTTGGCATCAGGGGTGTGGCCTAATATGCAAATTAGTTCTTGATGGGCTTTTTCTACCAAGAAATGTCCTGCGGAAGGGTCATTCCCAGCATCTTCTGTTGAGGGTATCTCAGGTTGGTCTAGCACAGACCATTCCCCAAGAGACGTCCTGTCCTTACACGGAGACAGAGAACGCTGGTCTGGATGGACCAATGGCCTCTTGCTGACTGGTGGCCATCCTCCAAGACCGACGAGATTTTTGTAACTGGCGAACAAAGCCAGGGCCTCCTGGTACAGCAACAGAAGGAGGAGTTGGGCAAGGAAGGCGGAGTAGGTTCTTATTTATTTGATGAATTCACTTGTACCCTGCCTTTCTCCCCAACAGTTGGCATTGTTCTCCTCTCCTCCGTTTAATCCTCCCGATGACCCTACGAGGGAGGTTTGGCACAGAGAGCGTGACTGGCCCAAGGTTACCCAACGAGCTTCCATGGCAAAGGGAGGATTCGAACTCAGGTTGCCCAGATATGAGTCAGCCGCTCTTAACCACTGCACCACACCGCCTTGGGTGGTCCTTGGCTGTCTGAATGTGATAGACGCAAGGGACCGTTAGGAAATGTCCAACAGGGGCTCTTGGAGAGGTTAAGGAAGTGGGGCTTGGGTTCATGAGCTTCCTTAAAAAGTGCGTTCGTGTTTCATAAGGAGTATAAGACGGTTGCCATGTCCGTCTTTCTGCAGCAGGAGAAAACAGCAAGAGTCCCGTGACACCTTCAAGACTAACAAAATTGGTGGCCAGGTAGGAGCTTTCGTGAGGCTCTGGGCTCAGCCCTTCAGATAACAGCTTTCGTGAGCCAACACGCACTTCTTCAGATACGAGCGGGCAGCGACTCACAAAAGCTGCACCTGAAGAAATGAGCAGCGATGACCGCAAATTTGTGCTCTTTGAAGTGCTACCGGACTCTTGCTCTTTTCTATTTCATAAAAAAAGACGTGCATCTATAGATACAAATATAGCCAAGAGCAGGAAATCATTTGCATAGTAGGCCACACCCTGACATCACCCTTGTTTCACACAGGGCTTTTAAAAGAAAGAGCCCAGCAGGAACTCATTTGCATATTAGGCCACACCCCCGACACTAAGCCAGCTGGAATTGCATTCCTGTGTGTTCCTGTTCAAAAAAAGCCCTGGCCCAGAGAGATGAAAAAAGGGAACACTATTTTTTTTTTTAAAAAAAAACACCTTATTTATTTCATTTATGCCCCACCTTTCCCCCCAATGGGGACCCAAAGCAGATTACATCCTTCTCCTCTCTTCCATTTTCTCCTCACAACAACCTTGTGAGGTAGACTAGGCTGAGAGTGAGTGACTGGCCCATGGTTACCCAGCAAGTTTCCATGGCAGACTGGATATTCGAAACCGAGTCTCCAAGATCCTAGCCCAACATTTTGACCCCTACCCCAGGGTGGCTTAGTTGCTTTTGCCTTGTGGGTGAAACTCTGGCCAATTTTTACAGCTCCCAAATTAAAACATGCACAGCCAGGCCAGAGAATCGTATGAAATCATCCTCGGACCCACTCTTGCTTCCGGGGCTGCCGATTGCCCCGAACCTTTTCATTTCAGTATGTCCATCTTTCCCTACAAGAAGTGCTACTGAATTCTGTGGCTGCATTTCTGTCCAGTCCCACTTTCTGACTTGAGTTCTTCTGTTCTGGATCAAACTGCAGCCCTCTTGATTCCTTTAACCGTCGGAATGGAATCCAATAGAAAGTGTTGCCTAGCGCTGCAGTCAAAGACCCATTGAATGGGCAACATCAGTGAGAAAGCATGGGGTGAAACAGAAAGGCCTGTGACGGCACTCTGAGAAAAATCAAAGGTCTGTGTTGGGTTGCCAGGTCTGTGTTGGAAAATACCGGGAGACTTTGGAGGTTGATCCGGGAGAGGGCAGGGTTCGGAGAGGGGCGGGGTCTCAGCAGGGTACAATCCCATAGATCCCACCCTTCAAAGCAGCCATTTTCTCCAGGGGAGCTGATCTCTGCCAGCTGCAGATCAGTTGCAAAAGTGGGAGATCTCCAGGCCCCACCTGAAGGCTGGCAACTCTGTACCTGGAGACTTTGGGGGTGGAGCTAGGAGAGGGTGGGGTTTGGGGAGGGAAGGCTTCCTCAGCAGGGTGCAAGGTCAGAGAGCCCACCCTTCCAAGCAGCCATTTTCTCCAGGTGAGCCGATCTCTGCCAGCTGGAACTCAGCTGCAAAAGCGGGAGATCTCCAGGTCCCACCTGGAGGCTGGCAACCCTAAGAGGGGTGCATTCTCCCATCTCTGCTTCCTCTGCAACAGGTGCGGGGGTTATTTTTGAAACCCGCCGGCTTTCTCTCGCTCTCCTTCCCCTCCCCCTGCCATTTCATCATCCTCCTCGCCTCCCTTCCATTTCTAATTTGTTTTTATGCTCCCGGGTTCTCCGAGGAGTCTCATCTCCTAGGAATGAAATGTTTTCAGCCGAACCCTGCAGGGCCTCTGGCCGATTTGCTTTTCTGCCCTTCTCCCTGGAGGTCTTTGCCGGCTGGGTTCAAAAAAACAGGGACGTCCTCTTCCCCTTCCCCCACCTCCAGTTCATTGGGGGCTGAAAGTATTGTAAACGAGCCCTCCTTAAGCTGCCGGTCGGAGCGGACAAGACTGACTTTTGAAAGACAAAGGGCTTGACTCAGCAGGTGGCCGCTTGGTGTGTTCAAGTGAAAAGATGGCTCTTGATCTTGTGCTGGTGGCAGGATGGCGGGGAGGGGCCCTCGGTGGGCACTTAGAGCTAGAAGACCGTCTTGCAATGGTTTGGGGCGCTTGGCGGCCACTAGGCATAGGGAGGTGTGTGTTGGTCAGGGTGGAAGTAGAGCATTTTGCCTGCGTCGCTCACAAGTCTTTTTTTTTTTTGCAGCAGGAACTCCTTTGCATATTAGGCCACACCCCTCTGATGTGGCCAATCCTCCAAGAGCTTACAGGGCCTCCTGTAAGCTCCAGGAGGACTGGCTACATCTGGGGTGGGTGGCCTAATAGGCAAAGGAGTTCCTGCTACAAAAAAAGAAGAAGAAAAGCCCTGGTCGCTCATATGATGCCAGAGACATAAACCCATGGACACAGAGCGGGGGTCCCAGGGAGAGTGGGGAGGGGTAAATGTGAGTTTCCTGCATTGTGCAGGGGGTGAACTAGATGACCCTTGGGGATCCCTTCCAGCTCTTTGTTTCTGTGAAGTAGCCAGCAAAGGAGACAGAAGCCTGAGGTTTTTGTAGCTGGCAGCGAGACGGCTTCTTGTGTAGGAAGTTCCAAGGTGATGCTGGGTTTTTTTGGGAGGAGTGGCTTGACGGGGCTTGAAAGCCAAATGCTAGTTCTCCTCTGCTCCAGAATATTTGTAAATGCGTACGTCCCTGGGTGACAACTGGCTTCTGGCCACCACACACATGTCATTACTGACATGAAGCAGCCTTCTACTGAACCAGAGACCACTGGTCCCTCAAAGGCAGTCTGTTCTACTCAGACTGGCAGCAGCTCTCCAGGGTCTCAGAGCTGAGCTCCTTCCCATCACCTCCTGCCTGGTTAAGCCGGCCTTTCTTGTAGCAGGAAAGCCTTTGCATATTAGGCTATACCACCACCACCACCCCCAGTTGTAGCCAATCCTCTAAGAGCTTACAAGGCTCTTCTTACAGGGCCTACTGTAAGTTGTCGGAGGGTTGGTTACATGGGGGGGGGGTGTAGCCTAATATGCAAAGAGTTCCTGCTACAAGAAAAGCCCAGCTGGTTAGGGTTGCCAAGTCCAATTCAAGAACTATTTGGGGACTTTGGGAGTGGAGGCAGGAGACATTGGGGGTGGAGCCAGGAGACATTGGAGGTGGAGCCAGGAGACATTGGGGGTGGAGCAAGGGTGTGACAAGCACAACTGAACTCCAAAGGGAGTTCTGGCCGTCACGTTTAAAGAGACTGCACACCTTTTAAGTGCCTTGCCTCCACTGGAGGTAATGAAGGACAGGGGCACCTTCTTTGGGGGCTCATCGAACTGGCCCCTCGAGTTCAATCTCTTTGAAACTTGGAGAGTATTTTGAGGAGAGGCACTGGATGCTATGCCGCAGATTTGATGCTTCTGTCAAAAAAAACACACACACACCCCCCGAGCCCCAGATACCTGCGGATCAATTCTCCATTATACATCATGGGAATCAGTCTCCATAGGGAATAATGGAGTGCCCAGCAGACATTCCCCTCCCCTCCCCCTGCTTTCTGATGATCCTGAAGCGGGGGGAGGGCCTCCAAACTGGGGGATTCCCTGCCCCCGTCTGCGGGATTGGCAACCCTATGTTTGGTCCTTTTGACTGGAGAGGACGGCGACTGAAGCAGGGACCTTCTGCATGTCAAGCAGAGGCTCTTCCACGGAGCTACAGCCCCTACCCTACCCCAGCAAGGGGCTTTCCGGTCACGCGAGAAGCAGAAGTGGCTGGTCCTTGCCTTCCTCTGCAGAGCCTTCCTTGGTGGTCTCCCCTCCAAGTCCTGACCCTGCTGAGCTTCCAAGATCTGACTAGATGGGGCTGTGTCATCCCGCCTTCCTTCCCGTGCAGGAATAAATGCTGTCAGACTCTCTCTACTCACAAGGAAGCCAGACGGTTGGAATGATTCTTTCCAACATCCTATCTGTTATGACAGGGAGGGGGAAGAAACCTGAGGGTTCCTCCCCCCCCACAAGTTTCTCTGAAAATGTCACAGCCGAGGTGAGAGTTACGGTAATTCCTTACCAGCGATTGGGAGAAAGTGGCCCTTGCGTGTATTATTAAGTTTCCCACCTATCACCCTCACACACGCGTGCGCGCACAGACGAAAGAATGCGATTGTATCATTTCAGGAATTCCAAAACCGACACACAACTGCAACCTAGCATGTGCATCCCTGAACTTGCCCATAGCCCATCCCTCACTCTATATCTTTCCGGTTCTTCCATTCTGCCCTTTCCCAGTGGCTCCCCTTTTTAAATAAATCAGTGTTTACATTTGTAAGCTCCTTTCGGCAGGGGTGAAGAAGGGTGCACCTCTATTCGGGATTGCACTGTTCATTATTTTTTTTTTAAAACCTAGATAAGTTTAAGCAAGGGCCCATCCAAGTACTAACCAGGCCCGACTCTGCTTAGCCAGTAGAGAGCCAGTTTGGTGTGTAGAGAGCCAGTTTGGTGTAGTGGTTAAGTGTGCGGACTCTTATCTGGGAGAACCGGGTTTGATTCCCCACTCCTCCACTTGCACCTGCTGGAATGGCCTTGGGCCAGCCAGAGCTCTGGCAGAGGTTGTCCTTGAAAGGGCAGCTGCTATGGGAGCCCTCTCCAGCCCCACCCACCTCACAGGGTGTCTGTTGTGGGGGAGAAAGGTAAAGGAGATTGTGAGCCGCTCTGAGACTCTTTGGAGTGGAGGGCGGGATATAAATCCAATATCTTCTTCTTCCAAGATCAGACGAGATGGGGAGTGTTCAGGGTGGCATGGCCCTGATCAAGGGGGTGGCAAATATTTTAAAATATATTTTCATACCCTAACCTTACAGAAAACCATAAAAGGTGATCATCCGTTTTAGAAGAAGCATTCTTTCTTCTCTCACACTTGGTGATAAGGTTGCCCAGAACTCCTCTGCTCACCAGTGTGTGGGGGAGGCAGTATGGTTGCCAAAACTCCTAGAGATTTGGGGCATTTTTGGAACTCTCTGTCTGGGGCAGTGATGCTCTGTATTCTTGGTGCTCGGGGCGGGGAGCACAGTGGGAAGGCTTCTGGTGTCCTGGCCCAAATTGGTGGACCTCCTGATGGTACTTGGTTTTTTGGCCATGGTGTGACACAGAGTGTTGGAATGGATGGGCCATTGGCCTGACCCAACAGGGCTTCTCTTATGTTCTTATATCTGGGGAAGTGATGCTCTGTATTCTTGTTGCTTGGGAGGGACAACAGTGGGAAGGCTTCTGGTGTCCTGGCCCAGCTGGTGGACCTCCTAATGGTGCCTGGTTTTTTGGCCACAGTGTGACACAGAGTGTTGGAATGGATGGGCCATTGGCCTGATCCAACAGGGCTTCTCTTATGTTCTTATTGTTTTAACGCAGGCGCAAATCCATCCTAGAAGAGCCAGTCCCCTGCTCTCTTTCACATAGGAGGGAATGCCTCTTCTGCTGTGCAAACTACACTGACATGCCTGCTTCCCAAAGGATACAAAGGGTCTGCATCTCAAGGTGAACTGAAGACCAAAGGAAAATCTGAGGACACAATAGCCTAAACTACAAGACCAGCTTCATCCTCTCTCCCCAAGACGCATGCATGGTTCTTCTCTCACCGACTGTTCATGATTTTATTCAGGGGTGGAATCCTAGCAGGAGCTCCTTTGCATACTAGGCCACACCCCCTGATGTAGCCAATCCTCCGAGAGCTTACACGGCTATTTTTTTTGTCAGCTCTTGGAGGTATGTGGCTTAATATGCAAAGGAGCTCCTGCTAGAATTCCTGATTTTATTTAAAGGCATGGGATCCAAACAAATCAAATAAAATACGGGGGCCAGTGGAGAGACTCAATAAAAGGAAGCTTTGCATCACGTTCAAATCCCAAAAACTCTTTAGTCTGGGTCTCACTCGACGTGCATCGATGTTAGATAGAAGTTGGTTGTCTGCCCCCAGGAAGTATTTTATTCCAGCATCCACGGGTTAAAGAAGAAGCCTTTCTGCAGCCAGGAAGAGGAGGGAGGGGCTGTGGCTCAGTGGAAGAGCATCTGCTTGGCATGCAGAAGGTCCCAGGTTCAATCCCCGGCATCTCCACTTAAAATGACCAAGCAATAGGTGATGTGAAAGACCTCAGCCGGAGACCCTGGAGAGCCACTACCAGTCTGAATAGACAATACTGACCTCGTTGGGCCCAGGGTCTGATTCACTGTAAGGCAACTTTCTATATCTACGATTGAGGAAGGATACGGGGGGGGGGGGGGGGGGTCGCTTTATTTAGAAGAAGAAAATATTGAATTTATATCCCACCCTATACTCTGAATCTCAGAGAAGTCACAATCTCCTTTACCTTCCCACACACACACAACAGACACCCTGTGAGGTGGGTGGGGCTGAGAGAGCTCTCACAGCAGCTGCCCTTTCAAGGACAACTTTGTGAGAACTACGGCTGACCCAAGGCCATTCAAACAACTGCAAGCGGAGGAGCGGGGAATCAAACCCAGTTCTCCCCGTTAAGAGTCCGCACATTTAACCACCACAACAAACTGTCTCTCGGCTCTCCCTGCACCAAACTCACTCTGAGACAGGTTCTTTAAATTCACATGGGCAGAATAATTCCCCACCCAGTGAGCCGGGAACTGACTGCGTCTCCTGCCAAAGGATTCCAGTTTAGAGCTCAACATCTGGAGCGATGGGAGGTGGGCAGGTGGACGATCATCACCGGTAAGTGAAGATGATTGCATTCTGCAAGCCCCAGCGCACACTTCTGGCCACGATGTCGGGTCCAGCAGTATTGTCGGCTTTGACTGGCAACAGCTTTCTAGAGTCTCAGCGTAAGGTCTTTCTCATGTGAGCCTTTTAACTGGAGGTGCCGGGGATCGAACCTGGGGCCTTCTGTGTGCAATCCAGATGCTCTACCACTGAGCCACAGCCCCTCCCTGGACTAGCAGCATCTCTCCAGGGTTTCAGGTTAAGGGCTTTCACATTTCCTACCTAATGGATCCTTTTAACGGGAGGTGCTGAGGATTGAACTTGGAATTCTGGAACGCAAAGGAGGTGCGCTCCCCTGAAGCCGTGACCGCTCCTGACTTTGGGTGGGTCACTCTCTCCCAGCCTGACCAACCTCACAGAGTTGTTGTGAGCAGGGGGCATTTTGTAGAAAAAGAGGTGCCAGAACTTATTTGCATATGCCACACACACCCCTGCCATCACCCAAAGGTGTATTCAATGATATCAGCTCCGCATCTACCTTCTTCTTGAATTATAATTGTCGTAATAAAACCTCTCCCGCCATACTTTTTTAAATTGCTTTCTCATCGGTCTGCTTTATATGTTTTGGTTATTTTCCCTTTTTTTGTGGGGGGGGGGGTGGAATATTAGAAAGTTTGTCAAATCTTAAGAGTTCAGCAAAATTCTCACAGGGGGTTTTGAACAATGGAGCTCAGAAGCAAGTATTTGGGGGGGGGGGGAGGTAAGAAAGAAAGAGCACAATAAAATTTAGACGTTCCGGAACTCCGCTCCTGTGAGCTCCTGCCCAAAATGAGGCCTGGTTGTGAGAATAAAATGGAAGACTGGACCTCGAAGAAACAAGCAGATGGGTAGACGTAATCAGCGTGCCTGTTCTGGTGTAGTGGTGAAGTGCGCAGACTCTTATCTGGAGAGCCAGTTCGGTGTAGTGGTGAAGTGTGCGGACTCTTCTCTGGGAGAACCGAATTTGATTCCCCCCTCCTCCACTTGCACCTGCTGGCATGGCCTTGGGTCAGCCATCGCTCTGGCAGAGGTTGTCCTTGAAGGGCAGCTGCTGTGAGAGCCCTCTCAGCCCCACCCGCCTCACAGGGTGTCTGTTGTGGGGGAGGAAGGTAAAGGAGATTGGGAGCCGCTCTGAGACTCTTTGGAGTGGAGGGCGGGATATAAATTCAATATCTTATTATCTGGGAGAACTGGGCTTGATTTCCCCACTCCTCCACTTGCAGCTGCTGGAATGGCCTCGGGTTAGCCATAGCTCTCACAGGAGTTGTCCTTGAAAGGGCAGCTGCTGGGAGAGCTCTCTCGGCCCCACCCACCTCACAGGGTGTCTGTTGTGAGGGGGGAGAAGATATTGCAGATTGTAAGCTGCTCTGAGTCTCTGATTCAGAGAGAAGGTTGGGGTATAAATCTGCAGTCTTTTTCTTCTTCTCCTTGGCCAGTTGACTATTGGGCGAGCTACACAAAGGGGGGGCAAGGTGTGCAAGAGGAATCCAGGGAAGAGTTAACCTGCTCCAGGGATCCTCTTTCCAGTCCCACCTCAGCTGCCAGGGGATCCAGTTCCAGGGCTCCGGGTGCTTCCTGTTGCAGCCCAGACTGGACAGGAAAAACCTGTGAAAGGGGCGGCTTTAGAATCCCAGGTTGGGGGGAGGAGGAGCTCAGGTAACCGACTCATCAGGTTTCCTTTTGACTTTCCAAAAGATGTCCATGGCAGGAGGAGGAGGAGAAGGAGGGGGAAGGGAGAGAACATTTGCTGGGCATGTTGGTGGTGCAGCTGCTTTGGCGGGCGCTGGAGAAAAGGGGTTTGGAGCTGCTGTTCATTGAATGGAAGGGCTTAGGGAGGTTAATCTTTTCTCTCTGCCAATGCCAGCCTTCTGCGTGGCCGTTTGGTATCGTTTCCACACCCCTGTATTGCAAGGCCTGATCTGAGCTCATTTGGCCTCCAGAGGAGGGCGGGGGCGGAGGGACTTGTGCCCGCTCGGCTTCCAAAAGGCACCTTTTGCCTGGTACAGAGGGGCCTTTTAGTGAGACCGGTCTGCTGTTTGCTCAGGATGATTCACAGAAGTGGGGAGCCGTCCAAGGCAAACAGAAGGTGCCGGCTCTCCGTGGCTGGTTAACTCCTTGATGGTCTCTTCCTTGGAGCACGGAGAAAGAGAGCTTTTCTCCCCAGAGGAGCAGAGATGGACCGTCGGAGGACCTGGCGGCCAAATCTCACCATTAGGGTTGCCAATCCCCAGGTGGGGGCAGGGGATCCCCCGATTTGGAGGCCCTCCCCCCTCTTCAGGGTAATCAGAAAGCGGGGGGTGGGGGTGGGGGAGGGAAATGTCTGCTGGGAACTCATGATTCCCTATGGAGGCTTATTCCCATAGAAAATAATGGAGAAGTGATCTGCAGGTATCTGAAGCTCTGAGGGCCCTGGTTTTTGGGATAGAGGCACCAGATTTTCAGTATAGCATCCAGTGGCTCTCCCCAATATACTCCCTAAGTTTCAAAAAGATTGGACCAGGGGGTCCAATTCTATGAGCCCCCAAAGAAGGTGCCCCTATCCTTCACTATTTCCAACTGACTCCCATCATAGCCTGATACTGAGACTCTCTGTTTCTTTCTTTCCTGGACTGGGGTTGCCAATCCCCAGGTGGGAGCAGGGGACCTCCCAGTTTGGAGGCCCTCCCCCCCCTTCAGGGTCATCGGAAAGCAGGGGGAGGGGAAGGAAATGTCTGCTGGGCACTCCATTATTCCCTATGGAGACAGATTCCCATAGGGTATGAAAGGAATTGATCTGCAGGTATATGGGGCCTGGGGGTGGGGGGGTGGGCGGGGCAGCTGTTTATTGAGCTAGAGGCACCAAAGTTTCAGCATAGCATCCAGTACCTCTCCTCAAAGCGCCCTCCAGGTTTCAAAAAAGATTGGACCAGGGGCTCTAATTTATGAGTCCCCAAAGAAGGGCTCCAATTTATGAGCCCCTATCCTTCATTATTTCCAATGGAGAGAAGACATTTAAAAGGTGTGCAGTCCCTTAAATCTGATGGCCAGAACTCCCTTTGGAATTCAATCCTGCTTGTCACACCTTTCCTCCTTGCTCCACCCCCAGTGTCTCCTGGCTCCGCCCCCCAAAGTCCCCAGATGTTTCTTGAATTGGACCTGGCAGCCCTATCCCTGGCACATCTGCACGCACACAGTTCTGCATCGCAGCCGTATATTCCCAAGAGACAAAGGGCTCTGGAAGATCCCACATTGCGCAGAGTGAGCAGTATAATGCACCTCAGTAGTTTGCACCCAAGTTGACTCAGGGCAAAGGGCTCTTCTGCTTGGAAACATTTGGCTGGCTGTGGAGGGAAACAGGAAGCTAGACTGGATGAGTCTCTGGAATAATGCAACAGAGGTCTATTAGCCACAGGATATAGATGGAATTCTCTGTCTGGGGCAGTGATGCTCTGTATTCTTAGTGCTTGGGAGGGCTTCTAGTGTCCTGGCCCCACTGGTGGGCCTCCTGATGGCACCTGGGTTTTTTTTTTTTTTTGGCCACTGTGTGACACAGAGTGTTGGACTGGATGGGCCATTGGCCTGATCCAGCATGGCTTCTCTGATGTTCTTCTGTGACACAGAGTGTTGGACTGGATGGGCCATTGGCCTGATCCAACATGGCTTCTCTTATGTTCTTATAATCCACCATGGCTCTTCTGATGTTCTCACAACCCTGTGACGTTAGCAGAGCCTCCATGCTCAAAGGCAGTCTACCTCTACGCTCTCAGGCGCTGGTGGGGTCAAACAAGAGGGGAAGGCAATCAAGAGGGGAAGGGGGGGGGGGTGCCAGAAGCCACTGGCTAGAAACAGGATGCTGCTGGTAGAAATGTGGGTCATCTACTTCAGCAGGGCTTTTTGTCGCCTTAAAGAGATGAATCTTAGAGTTTGCCCTCAGAGACGGTTCACGGTGCGAGAAGGCGGGAGATGAAAGGAAATCTTTAATTGCTTGACAGACATCTGACGCCCACTCTTGCTGGGATGGTTCCTGCACCCCTCCTTCCAACCCCCCCCCCCCCAAGACTTCTTTATGAAAATGGCATCCCCCTTGTCTACAGAACCTTGGCTGGACTTCTCTTTCTCCCTCTCCAGGTGTTCTCTCCAAGAACTTCTCCCTTCCTCTTTCCAAAGCATTCGGGGCTTCTCTTTGCTGGAAGCAAAATGCCACGTTTGACAGTTTTTGCCCCGACTGGGGGAATTCCGGCATGTCTCATGCAGAAATCAAATGAGACCTCCTTTCTTTAACATATTGCTTAAATGAGCAAAAGGATCATATAGCTCAGGGAAGGATGCCAGTCTCCAGGTGGACCTGGGGATCGATTCCCTGGAATTACAGTTCGTTATCTCCAAACGACAGAGATCAGTTCCACTAGAGAAAAA